>NC_134406.1:151897684-152197684 GCF_038048845.1 Mixophyes fleayi
AAAGTGCTATTTCCTAAATCGATAGAGATCAAACTCCCAACTGTTTGCCACACTAGCTATACAAGTCTCAATTGTATGAAGCTGCGATCAAGCAAACTCTCCAGATACACGCCAGATACAACACGCTGCACTCTAGCAGCGTGTTCAGTAAACACATCACTATTACAATGCCCCTGCCTATAGAGCCGGAGGACCCGGCAGCTGTCAAAACTGTTAAAAATAGATAAAAGTAAAAAAAAAAAAGTGTACGGCCCCCCCGTCCGGCCACAATAAATCCTAGTGCTGCCAGCCTACTGCTGGTTACTTGAAAATCGGGGAAAAGATTTGTGTGGGGTCCCCCCGATTTTCACTTAACCAGCACTAGGCAAACCAGCCTGGGATGGGTGGCACTATAGCAGGGGGAAACGCGGCAGGGGTCCCCCTGCCATAATGACAAACCAACCCCAGGCTGTTCAGCCGAAAAAATGAGTGGGCCCCCCCTCTAGGGACAACCAGCCCAGTGCTGAAAGCACTAGAGCTATTCCTACACCCCTGGGCAGTGAGTGTAGGGTAATAACGGCGATATAAATATAAGAATTAAACAGACGCCATTTTGTTTTGTGGAATTACAAGTCATAGCCAGCCAGGGTGCCATAAACAGTGTGGGCATGCTGATACTTGTATAACTACAAACACCAGCATACCCATGGCAGCAAGGGCATGTTGGCACTTGGAGAACCACAAGTGCCAACATCTCCTGACACCCACGGCTGGCTGGGACCTGTAGTTCCACAAAAGAAAATGCTAAATAAACCACCACACCCTGTTTACAACCACATACATTTAATAAAAATAATAAAACCCCAATAAAGACACTAAACACCCTCATTGATACCACATACTTTTATTAAAAATAATAAATCCCCAAAATACTCACCACTGATGTTTTCATCTGGCATCAGCAGCTTTTAATCCTAAAATGTCTGTAAACAAAGTCCCAAATAAATTTGTTTCCAAAAGTCCTGCTTGACCAAGTCCAAAATAAATTTGTAATTCCCAAAGTCCATGCTTGGCAAATTCTTCATTTCTTATGGCCAGGAACGCCCCCTTCTTGATTGAAGTTTTCTTATCTTAAGCCAGAAGGGCCCCATATTTGTAAGATCTAATCCGGAACATGCTTATTTACAAAAAACAACAACGATGAGAGACGCCGCAAACAGCTTCTACACTGTAGAAGCTCCGATGCCCAATGAACTTAGTTCATGCTCATGGTCTATTTATAGTATAAGGGGATTTTCCCATGCTGTCATGGGAAACCACTAATACTATAATGACACCCACCCCAGGCTGGTTTCCCTAGTGCTGGTTAAGTGAAAATCGGGGGGACCCTACTCAAATAATTTTTTCCCCAATTTTCACGTAACCAACAGTAGGCTGGCAGCACTAGGGTTAATAGTGGCCAGGCAGGGGGACCCCACACTTTTTTTTTTTTACTTTTATCTATTTTTAACACTTTTGACAGCAGCTGGGACCTCCGGCTCTATAGGCAGGGACAGAGTAACAGTGATGTGTTTACTAATCTTGCAGCTAGATAAGGACAACACAGGAGAGTTTGCTAAACACAGGAGTTTTTGACATCGCAGTAAATCGCCAGAGATGACCAGCGATTTTGAAGATCAGGGTAAAAATTGCAGCTTAATACATTTGAGAACTTTTGGACTAAAATCGCGGGTTATCACCCGCCATTTGCCGCGATTTTAAGACGCTGAAAAAATCGGACCTTGATACATTTACCCCCTAATCTCTTACAACTTACTTCAATCAGAGGTATCAAAAACTAAATGATCTACCCTATTTTAACTATGTAGCTTTTCTAATACCAAGTTAATTCATCCAGCATTTTTAATATGGAGAACAAATCCACAATGCTTAAGATACTAAAACATAATAATAATAATAATAATAATAATAATAATAATAATAATAATAATAATAATAATAATAGTAATAATAATAATAATAAAAATATAATACAACTTAAAAAGATATTCTGCAAAGAGTTCTTAAAAAATAAAAAGGATTTAAAAAACAGAAAATTATACACTCCTGCATGATGAAATTTCTGTCTGCTGGGAGAATCATGAACTCTCAAACATTTCTCAATATGAAAATCGGCTCCCAAGAAATTAACAAATTTCTCATCAAGTTTTAAGCACCTCATTGTGTCAAAACTATATAACTGTGATGTCACCACCATCAGGCCTGTGTGAATGCAAATGAGCATTTATGACCAAGCTATAATTTTACCTTCAATTGCATATCAGTCATTAATGCTGTATTATATTTGAAAAAAAAATTCCTGTGCTCTTATTTTCCCGTTTTAAAACTCAGCTGCTTAGCCTCCTGTCACCCAGTTGAGATATCCTGCGATATCATAGAAATACAGAGAATGTGAGGGGTGTGCTTTTGGATATTTCTGATGGATATTGATATAAGCTGAAATAGAGATTCCAAGAGGTACCAATATTTATGACTTCAGCTGTAAATTGTTTTCAGTTGTCTAACTCAAAGCAGGCTAAGCACACAGCTGTCTAACCCCTTTTAAATACATAAATCAGAAAGATGATATCAGATCAAATCAGTCTTCCTCCTCCTAGAGGTTAATCCTTCCCTATACACAAAAATCCTATTTGCAACAACATGTTATAACAGTGAGTGTATTCTTTATACATTGACATGCTATTTCATTAGCACACAATTAGCCCAGACCATGACCCCACAATAGTGAAGTGATAAGACATATGGTTGCCAACCAGTATTGTACTGGCGATAGAAAGAGAGACCGAAAAATGTAATAAAAAAGCAGGTGGAGGAAGAATAAAACGGTTAATGAAAAAAATGACAAAATAAATGTGTTCTAAGTCCCTGTCCACCACATCAGACATTTCTTCTGCCCAGTCTACAGCACATCATAAATAAATTGAATGCGCGCTGGAGTGTGGACCCCATATCCACTTCTGTTCTCCACACTCTATGCATTCACACTTCAACTACCCACTATTTAGCAGATTAATATAGTTGTGTTGTGCCATATACATTACTTTGCTTAGATTTTTCCAGGATTCACAAATTAGTTTGTAAAGCCTAAATTGTACCAAATCTGGTAAATCCAAACCAATTCAAAACTGCCACTCTCATTTTTCTCTGCACTGAATAATTTGATTTCATGAATGCGTACTGTTAATAGTTTGAAGGCATAAACTGTATGTATATATATATATATATATATATATATATATATATATATATATATATATATATATATATCTATTGTCGAAGTCAGCAAATTGGATAAAGTCATTTCAATTAAAGTCTAGTAAACTTGGTTGTCTTTGTCTGAAAAGATGCGTACGGTACGCATCGACGTACAAGGGCACGCTACAGCGTGAAATGGCGTACGCATCCACTACACGTGGCAGCAACAGTAATTGGTCTTTTACCATACATTCGCACAAACACGCATACTTATGAAATAGTACACATTAATGGTAGTTGCAACACATAGTCAGTTATGTCGAAATATAGTAGTATTTATATGTTATATCAGAGTTACATGCATATTAGTGAAATACACGGAACGGGTTGAAGGAATAACATCATGAGTGGTATCATAATGAACCTTGTTACATATCCTACTCTTTGGTTCACTCTGCGAGGGAATCGCAGAGTGCATACACAAGTTATGAATGATAGGGAATTATGAACTACTTAAGACTAAGGAATCTTGGCGGGAAGAGCAGAGCATACCCCCTGCAGAGATGACCCCCTCCTTTGGATTCCTTAGGATGAACCAGCCAATGATTGACAACCCCTTGGACATTCCTGAGACCTGGACCAATAGATGCAAGCTATACCATCTTCATTGTATTACTGTATTTGATTGTAAATATAAGCAGCAGCTTGTGATCCAGAGTGCAGACATCTTGTCCCCAGACTTCAGGATTGAATGACTGCACTGGATCCAGAGCGCCTGCGATAAGTAACGGCTGTATTTACTATTACTTCGCTTGAGCGTATTTATTCTACTTATTGCGAATAAATCTTTGTGCTTTGGAAACACAAATCGAGGTTCGACAATCGTTATTGGTTAGCGACAATACGCACATAACACAATATATATATATATATATATATATATATACACAAAGATGGACATCTTACACATTAAACTGGCACAACCACGTAAAAATATTTTCAATAAGCTGCTTTCAGTGTTTTGTATATTTATTGTGCTCTTAAAATTGATGAAGGCAAATGCCTTATTTTTCAAATAAATCTGCTATTTATTTTATAAATCAGCAGATTGTGAGTTGGAAACCTGTTGTTACCTCAGTTACCTTATTTTATTTTCTGACACTGTCAGGAAGATAATGGAAACAGTTGAAGGTGAGTTTTCACATTCTTTATAATACCCTTAATATGCTACAATTTGGCAGTACTTTACAGTTATATTTGCCATAAAAAGTGTATGGCTAATATAGAGCTTTAAGTGTTCTATTTCCTGGAGTATTTAAATTAAAAGTACAATTAAAAGAGTAAAAACAATGACATAATCAATTTAATGAATTAATTGAGTTAATTATTTAATTAAAAATTATATAAACATAGACCCAAAAAATGAACACCACCACCACTATGTGACTAAGATTTGAATAACTTTAGGAGATTTGTATAACAATACCACCTTCTAACTATAAAATAAATAATCTCTTATATACTGTATGGAAGTACTATTATTTTGATTAGTCATCAAGCTCTACAAATATAATAAGTATTTTGACTGTAATACTTTAGTCATAACTGCAATTACACTACTTATGTAGTTATCTCCTATACAGTATTTCAGCTGCTTCTTAGTAGACTAGATGATCACAAGGTCTCAACTCACAGGGCCTGATTCATCAAGGCACGTATCTGCCGATTATGTGTATAGTCCGCAAAATCACTCTGCTCATGCCCAGAACCGAGAGATATGTTCATGAACGCAGCCCTGTCTGCTGAGTGTTCGTGCACAAAGGACGCTTACTAGAGCCTAAGATTTCTGGGAGTGAACTGGGCAGGGAAGGGGCATTTTGCCGTAGTCAATGTATAGTAGGGGCATGTCAAGCTCAAGTGCACTCATCCACACATAAATCCAGCTCTGAGCATCTCAAAGTTACTAGTTTTTCTGCCATATCTTTTTCTCCAGCTAAGGGTCTAGTCTAAGTCCTCATGAGTAGTGTTCACAGTCTCCTATGCATACTATATCATGTGTTTGCAATTGCAAGCAACTGTAAAAATGTAGTTTATGTTCAGTAGACATTAACAATATTCTAATAAATGTATTTCCTGGAGAAAAAAAACAAACCCTTTTTTTTTTAAACTGTTTACTCATTAATGTCTTTATTATTTACAGGTGACATTAATTCAATATTTCTTTTATTTTCTTGTGCGTTCTTTTGAGAATTTATAATCTGCTTAGTTATTGGGCATATCATTCAGCGTCTTGTGTGATAGAGCACAGCAGACCTACACCTAAATTCAACTGCGCAATGTATCTTGATACATGCCTTGATGAATGCAGGAGTATGCAGAGCCTTAATATGTGCGTAATATACTCAACTGGATCCAGATTAGGAAATATATTACACAAGACAGTAACCTAATGGCAAATTAACAAACACTATATAAAAATTGTTTTGTTTTTTTCAGAAAATGCCATTTAAGAAATACAAATATAAGGAGAGAGAGAGAGAGAACACAAGTTGAACTCTTAAAACTCTACTTAGTGAAAATATTCGTAATGTATAAAAAGGGAATGTTAATCATTCACTATCGGAGCATTGTAAAGTGAAACACAGTTGCTCTATTCATTTAATTGAATTTGTTTGTGGAATTAAATTGATTACAGTTGAAAACAATTGGAAATGAAACTATCTGGAGTCTAGACTAGCTAAGGCTGAGATGGGAACTATTTATAAATTGAAAACTTTGACTTCAGATGGATTAAATACAAATTTCGAGGAAACGTATTCCCTGCCGTGAATTGTGACCGTAAGAACAGGCCCAAGTATATAAAAAAAAGAAGAAAAAAGAGACATGATGGATACCACTGGAGAACCCTCAGCAAAGGATATGCTCCAACATTTGGTTGGAAGAGTAGAGCAACATGTGAATACGCAACTCCAGGTACTACAGTGTTGCTTGCCTGGATAACCTTCAGGCTGCACGTCCTCCAGTCCCTGCGCCACCTTCACTTGAGTCAAGTGCCCAGCAAGCCTCTCCTGCGTCTCCCTCAATGCTTAGGCTCCCCACACCTTCCAAGTTTGATGGCGACCCTAAATACTGTTGTGGATTCCTGGATCAATGACTGATCCAGTTTGAGCTCCAACCTCATAATTTCCCTACTGGCAGAATGAAAGTCGCTTACATAATTTCACTGTTGAAGGGACAAGCCTTGGCCTGCCCTTCACGCTTGTGGGAGAGAAACGATTTACTTCTTAGTGACTGCTCTGCCTTCTTATCTGCATTTCGGAAGATTTTTGATGAGCCTGGACATGTTGCCTCTGCTGCCACTAGCATTCTGACACTCCTTAAAGGGATCCGTTGGCTCAATATGTGATTGAGTTCCAAACACTCTCTTCAGAGCTTCACTGGAACAATGAGGCTCTAGTGGCTGCCTTCTGGCAAGGACTTTCTGATCGGATGAAAGACGTTCTGGCCCCTCATGAGTTACCTTCCACCCTGAATGCCCTCATCTCCCTTTGAATACCAGGTAGATCTACGATTCCGGGAGAGATCTGCCGAGAAAGATCATTCCCGTTGTTCTACTTTTAGATTGGCTCCCATTTTTCAACCTCTTACCATTCCAGACGAGCTAATGCTACTAGAGAGAACTTGTTTGGCCCCTGAGGAACGAGAGAGAAGATGAAGGAACAACCTTTGCATCTATTGCACAGAATCCGGGCATTATCTCAATTAGTGTCCAAAGAAGTTGGGAAACGCCAAACCCTAATCTGCTCTCGGGAGTTCGGATTGGGGACATCTAAACCCTCTCTAATTTCTGGTTCCTGCTCAATTTCTGTTTCAGTATAGTCTGCCTCTACTAAGTTTAACTCCTCAGCCTTATAAGACTCCGGCACAGCTGGAAACTTAATTTCCTATTCCTTGGTCTCCCGGTGTTTTTTGCCTACTGTATCTTTGAAGACTCCTATTATCATAACTGCAATTGATGGTTCTCGGCTCCCCAATGGGGCTATTTATACTCAAAGGAAACCAGTCACCCTTCAAATTGGAGCACTGCACTCTGAACAGATCTCGTTCCTTGTACTGTCTCGAACCACTAAACCCATGATCCTGGGGTTACCTTGGCTTCAACAAAAATCTCCACATATGGATTGAAACTCTTCTGAAATTCTGGCTTGGGGTCCCTCCTGCCAGTCTCATTGTCTGGCTCAGGTCAAACAGCTCCATGTGTCTACGGTGTCAGCACACTCTCTTTCTCCAGCATTACCTCCTCAATACTCCTCGTTTTTTGACGTCTTTGACAAAGGGCGCTCCGAGTTTATTCCGCCTCATCGTTCCTGTGATTGTCCCATTGATCTCTTTCCGAACAAGACTCCCTCCAAGGGACGTGTTTATCCTCTGTCCCTGCCAGAGACATAAGCCATGTCCACCTACATTCGGGAGAACCTACAACGTAGCTTTATTCGTACTTCTACCTCCCATGCTGGGGCAGGTTTCTTTTTTGCAAAAAAAAAAAGACGAAACCCTAAGACCTTGTTTTGACTACTGCGGTTTGAATTTCATCACTGTGAAGAATCGCTATCCTATGCCGCTGATCATAGAGCTTTGTGATCGGAATAAAGGTGCCAAGAATTTCACTAAATTTGCGAGGGGCTTACAACCTCATCAGGATCTGAGCAGGCGATGAATGAAAGACCGTCTTTAACATCCGGGACGGTCATTATGAGTACCTCGTCATGCCTTTCGCACTATGTAATGCTTTAGCTGTTTTTCAAAGTTATGTCAACAAAATCTTCAGAGATTTCCTCTACTCCTGCATAGTAGTATTTCTCGATAACATTTTGATTTTTTTTAAAGGTTTTGATTCCCACCGTCTACATATCTCCGAAGTTCTGTCCAGACTCCGCAAGAATCACCTCTTTTGCAAATTGGAGCTCTGTCTATGTCACTCCTGGGTTACATTGTTTCTGGTACCGGGCTACAAATGGATCTCAAGAAGATTTGTGCCATCCTAGATTGGCCACTACCATCTGGCCTCAAGTCTATCCAGCGTTTTCTAGGTTTTGACAATTATTATAGACAATTTATCCAAGGATATTCTATCATTATCGCTCCAATTACAGCTCTCACTCACAAAGGAGCCAATACCAAGGATTGGTCCTCGCAGGCTCTAGAGGTCTTTACCTTTCTCAAAGGGGCTTTCTCCTCAGCTCCCATCCTTAGACAACCGGGTGACTCTCTATCTTTTTTGCTTGAGGTTGATGCCTCTGCAGAAGGTATTGGAGCAGGTATTGGAGCTGTACTCTCCCAAAGACCCAACTTCAATAAACTCTTGCCTTGTGCTTTCTATTCTCACAAATTCCTTCCTGTAGAACGCAACTATACCCTCGGGGACAAAGAGTTACTAGCCATGAAAATGGCACTCTATGAGTGCTAGAGGGAGCTCGGTTTCCTCTCACTATCGTCACAGACCATAAGAATCTCTTATACTTGCAAGTCGCTTAGTGTCTTAATCCTCACCAAGCTCGCTGGTCATTATTCTTTTCTCGTTTTGATCTCCGTGTGACTTACAAACCTGGCTGTATGAATAAAAAGTGGATGCTCTTTCCAGAATTTTCTCCACTCAGATTTCTGACCAAGTTCCGGAACATCCCATCTTGGATCCCAGGTCTCTGCTTTCTTCAACTTTGTCCTCTAGTCCTGTTCCACCTCCATGCAAGACTTTTGCTTCTCTTCATCTCTGGAAAAAGCACCTGCACTGGTTCCATGTGTCCCGCTTCTTTGGTCACACAGGCTTTCTAAAATCACTGGAGATTGTTTCATGAGACTATTGGTGGCCTACCCTTCGCTCCGATGTAAAATAATTTGTGGCTGACTGTACCACCTGCGCTCAACATAAATCCTTCCATCAACTTCTTACTGGTCCTCTCTTGCCTCTACCCATGCCAACTAGACCTTGAACACAACACACATCAGCATGGATTTCGCAACAGACCATCCACCTAGTGAAGGCTTCAATACTATCTGGGTTATTGTAGATCGCCTATCTAAGATTTTGTTCCCTTGGTTGGTTTGCCTTCTTCTTCAGTTTTGGCACAGCATTTTATAAAGGAGAATTTTCGGCTCCATGAATGCCCCCTAGAAATCGTATCGGACAGTGGAGTCTAATTTGTCTCCAAGTTCTGGCGAGCACTATGCAAGGCTCTCAAGATTCAATTAAATCTCTCCTAAGCATATCACCCACAATCTAATGACCAGACAGAAAGAGTGAACCAAGACCTTGAGACCTTTCTCAGAATTTTTTCCTCCGCCAATCAAGACAACTGGTCCGAACTCCTACCCTGGGCAGAGTTCACCCACAACAATCTGTTTCACGGGTCTACATCTGCAACTCCGGGCAAGATGGCGAGCGGTTCCTGCAATCAAAGTGGGAGATAGGGTTTGGCTCTCTACCCGGAACATCCATCTCAAAGTACCATCAATGAAATTTGCTCCACGTTTCATCAGTCCTTACAAAGTCCTACGGGTGATTAACCCTATCTGTTTCAAACTACAACTTCCTCCATCTCCGTATCTTCAATACATTTCATGCCTCTCTACTAAAACCACTAATCATCAACAGATTCTCTTCTGTTTCACCATTGCCTGCTCCACCCAAGCTTCTACAAGAAGAGGAGTTCGAGATCACCCATTTTCCGGATGTTTAAAAAATCTCGGATCAAGATTAAATACCTAGTGGCTTTGGCCCTGTCAGAATGTTTATGGGTCAACGCTTCAGATATCCATGCTCTGGCTCTTTTACAGAGATTCCACTCTAAAACTCTTCAGAAGAACTCTCCTAGGTGTCCAGTGGCCACCTTTAGAAGGGTGGGTACTATCACATTACCCAGTACAAGGGGCTCGATACTCTCACCTGCCAAATGCGGGGGTCCCCGTCGGCGCCGGTGGTCGCGTCCGTCCGATGGCGGTGGCCATCTTGGTTCCTGGCCTGCGCATGCCCAGACTCGTCCTGTCATTTAGAACTCCTCCCCATTGCTCCCATTCGTCCAACTTGTCATTGCCTCACTATTTAAGACCACCTGGGCAAACACTCAGTTACCTGTTCTTTGTTTGTCAGCCCTGACTGTGTGAAGACTTGGCTCCCTGGCTCCAGCCTACCTGTTCCTGTATTTCTGCATGTCTGACTCAGCTCTGCTCATTCCTGGATATCAGCTCACAGAGTTTACCATCCTTTCCAGCATCTCAGCTAAGCTGTTCAGTGTGACTAATCTACAGATCTCAGCTTACAGAGCTCTCCTACCTGTTCCTGTATTTTTGCATGTCTGACTCAGCTCTGCTCAATCCTGGATATCAGCTCACAGTGTTTACCATCCTTTCCAGCATCTCAGGTCAGCTGTTCAGTGTGACTAATCTACAGGTCACAGCTCACAGAGTTCTTCTACTTTGTTCCTATATTTCTGCATGACAAACTCAGAAACCATATTCCCTGCCGTGAATTGTGACATTAGGATGGTAAAGACAGCAGTTCGTTCAGCAATACAATGACATCTGTATCAAAAGCCATGCAACCAGGTTTCTGCCTAGATCTCCTGTCTAGTCATCGGCCAACTAACTGGCTACAACTGCCCTGTTCACAGCAAAAAACAGTATTTAATTATGCTCTCACACTAATTAGTCAGACAGTGTCTCTATTTGCTGTATTAAAGCAAGAGTAGTGATTTAACCATGTCTGCAGCCTGCAGCTTGTACCTGCAGACCCTTTGGGATTGTGTGCCGGTTGAATACACATTGCTAGAGATGGTTTCTGTGTGCCCTATTTAGTTTTACAAGACTGTGATATAGCCAGTAGATTGTCTCTGTAATTCTGTTATTTCCGTCCCTTGAGAGCATCACTGCAAAGGCACTCAAAACCACCTACCTCACACAATTTTTACTGAAGTTTCTGCATTTTTAGAGATATACTGTATTTGTGTGCTCTTGTTTACAGACAAATACATATTTGTAATCATTGCTTTAAATAGTAGAGTTCACATGCCAAAGTTTTGTATCTACATTGCAACTTGGAATCTCCATTCTGATCTGTGAAGATTTACAGAAATGCTGTGGGTTAGCAACACTTTACCTTCTGCTCCAACATAAATACTGCCATGTGACATTCACATTGTCAGAGAAGTTTCCTATATTCTCTCCCTGGTTAGCCAAAATTGTCTGTAGTGCTTCTTATCCCTTATCTAACTAAATCCAAGACTGCATCACCAGGCCCCTTAGCAAAATTTGGGTAGGGGCTCATCTATATCATTCTAGCCTCCCGGGTCCCCTGCCCTGCTCTCACAAGAGAACATCAGTACAAAGTGGTGGCTGTGGGGAGGAGATAGAGCCACAGGTGAATCTCTGGACCCCCTTCACACCGTGTGAGTGGTCATAGAATTAGGGGCATGACTGTGCATCATTGGGGCGTGACTAGCAGGTGAAATGCGCTAGCCAACCCTCCTGCAGAAAAATCCCTGCATTGTTGTATAAATCATTGGCAGAAGTGTGCAGTGCAAACTCGCCAGAGTGTTACATATGTCCCAGCAGTCCTGACTTTCAGGACAGCAGCACAGCAACATCATAGTGACTCTTAGTGATTCTTAGTTCTGCCCGCAAATCATATCATGCTTCATAGTACAGGCCCAGTTAATACTATGGTAAATTGTCATGCCCACATAGTAATGCCCCCAATTCATTTAATGCCACACATAAATGCCCCAATTCATATTATGCCTCACATAAGTGCCCCCAATTCACATTCTGATACATAAGTGCAGTTTCGAACTGGGGCATGAAGGGCCCATAGGGGGAATACAGTGGTAGAGGCCCACCAGAGGGGATGTGGCCAGCCACTAGAGAGGCTTAACCAAAACACCAAAGAGGGCGTAGTAAGCCCATGATGGACAACTAGCACCATAGGGTAGTATCATTGTGTATATAAAGAGTACACCGCCTTGGCCTGCCCCTTAGATTGGGCAGAACAGTCACCAAAAATCAGTATAGTTCCACTAGAATCAGAACATTTGACAGACTGTCCTTCCCTCTCCTACCTGTTCTGATCACTTTCACCACCTGTGACTACTGGTGTCTTTAGTTGAGCCTTGTCTGGGTCCTGGAATGTTGGGGGCCCTATTTGGGAAAAAAAATGGGTACATTTAGAAAATTCCAACTAGCCCTGGCATTAAATCAATAGCAACCACAATTAATAATTAGGCCTTTCTCCAGCCCCAACATTAAACTAATAGTATTCCCCTTTAATAAATAATTAATAAATGTCCCCTTCCTCCAAACAGTCCCAGCAATAAATTAATAGCATTTACATTTCATAAATATACCTATTTCCCGCAACCATGACTGCCATTAAATAATATATATTCACATTTAATAAAGAGACCTCATTCTCCCCAAACTCACCCTCACATTCAATTAATAGCCCCCAAACCACCCCATCTTAAATTAATAGTCCCCACTATTAAATTGCCCCACCATCACCCCACAAACAAACTAGCACCTATTAATTATTCAAAATCTACCTCACACACAGTACATTGCCACAAACCCCCTATGTCATTACAGACTATATTGTCACAAGCCCCCTGTGCCATCACACACACATTACCACAAGCCCCCTGTTCCATCACACACATTTTCACAAGTCCCCTGTGCCATCACACACACTAAATTGCCCCAAGCCCCCTGTGCCATCACACTCACTACATTGTCCCAAGCCCGATGTGCTCTCACACACACTGCATTGCCACAAGTTCCATGTGCCATCATACACACACACACACACACACACACACACACACACATTACCACAAGTCCCCTGGGCCATTATACACACACACACACACACACACACACATTACCACAAGCCCCCTGTGTCATCACACGCACACATTACCACAAGAACCCTGTGCCATCACACACACACGCTACCAAAGCCCCCTGTGCCATCACACACACTACCACAAGCCCCGTGCAATCAAACATCCACATTACCACAAGCCCCCTGTGCCATCACACACACACATTACTGTGTCCTTTCATCATCAATACGCTGTGCCTCCTTATGATCACACTGTGTCCCTTCATAATAGCCATGCTGTGCCCCCTCATGATCACACCGTGCCCTCCATGCTGCATTCCCCCCTTCACCTGGCCCCCCTTCATCACTTTATGCCAAGCTGCTTCCCCCCACCCTCATTATTCTGTGCCACACCGCTCCCCCCATTCATCACACTGTGCCATGCTTTTTCCCCCACCTTCATCACTCTGTGCCATACAGCTTACCCCCCTTTCATCACTTTGTGCAATGCTGCTTTCCCCCTTTCATCACTCTGTGCCATGCTGCTTCCCCCCCTTCATCACTCTGTGCCATGCTGCTTCCCCTTCACTCTGTGCTATGCTTTTCGCCCCCTTCATCACTCTGTGCCATGCTGCTTTCCCCCTTCTTCATAACTGTGCCATGCTGCTTCCCCCTTCTTCATTACTGTGCCCTGCTGCTCCCCCCCCCTTCATCACTCTACGCCTTTCTGCTTTCCTCCCCTTGCCTCTGTTTTTTTACTTACCTTTGTATTGGCTTCTTTCATTTTTTTTCTTCTCTTCTTCTCTGTCTTCTGTCTTCTTGCTTGCTCCTCCTTGCTCCGATCGCACTGAATGTCAGCCGTGACCTTATCACGTCATACCTGACATTCACTGAGAGGCGCTGACGGGGACCCCCACACCCACACAGGCATAAAAAAAAAGAGAAGAGAAAAACAAATTTAGGTTTAAAAAAAAGATTAAAAAAAATAACGCCGGTCTGCAGGGAGGGCCCGTGTCGGGCCCCCTAGCATGCCCGGGTTAGTAGTACCTGCCCCTTCCCCCCTCAGTGGCCCTGGTCCCATAGAAGCCCCACCACTTGTACTTTCACCACTGGCTATAGCACCCCTTCTGTGAATTTAACAATGCAATGGACAATCAAAACCACCTAACTCAAACTATTTTTTTTTGCTTTTGCAAACAAATCCAGTATTTTCTTTATGTGCAAAATAGTAAACTGAATTGCACCCCTTGCAATGTGACATGGTTTGTCCAGGATCACATCTACTACTTTTTTGCCTTACTCTCTTTAATGGCTTATGTTTACAGTTTGTAAAGTTTGTTTGTTCGTACAGTTAGTTTCTCAAGTTACCCATATATTTTATAGCCATGAAATAATATATATTACTGTTTGGTTTATTGTTTTTTTAGTAAAAACAACAGTTTTTCAACTTTTTGGGTTAATTTTTTTCTTAAGGTAAACTATTGAAATTTAAACATACCTCCAAGGTACTTTCCTTTGGATGACATAAAACAGTCAAGAAAGGTGACATACTACAATTAACTGATTTCCACTCTAGATTGCTGCCCAGTTGACATTTTGTCCTCTGCAATCCCTGTTTCTCTTTTGCTTGACACTGTTATGTACAGCATGAGAGGGTTTTCTGCACTGCCTGTACTTTTGTTGTATCAGTGTTTGGTGTGGGCTGCTGTGCAGATGAGGATCACGAGTTCCTTTCCTGAGAGTCGACTGGTTTGGTTGGGGTTTCCGAGATGCAAAGCGGTGTGGTGTTGAGGAGTGTGGGTTTAGGGTGATTCTGTTCTGTTCTGAATAAAAAAGATGTTAATGGCCTTACCTTTTTGTGTTTTTTTCCTTCTGGGATAAAATTGCCGATGTGTGTTCCTTGTTAACTTGTTGACTGTTATCTCTTTCTTTTTTGCTCTTTGTCTTCTTTGTTTTATATTTTTTTTTGCGTAATATCTTGATGTGGGTTCTGATGGTCCACGTTGTAAAGCTGATAAGAGATACAGGAAGAAAAAAGAAGGGTGGGTTAAAAGGAAGGGGGTGGGTTGTTTATTCTCTTTTGCAATGGTTATAGCTCTTTCACGGTGGTTCTAACCCCCTCTCCCTCTCAATCACCTCCCCTTTTCTTCTTTTTTTCTTCCTCTGTCTCTTTTCACCGTGAACCATCAGATCACACACAAAGATATCACAAAGATATAAGATAAATCAAAGAAGACAACAGTGCGCCTCGAATACCCCATCCAAAACTGTTATGTACTGCACTTACTCTCTTGAAAACAATATCTACCCTTTTCATATCCAGTTTTATTGTTGTCAGTAGACACCTCCACATTGTGGTCAAGATGCTGAAAACACATGCCACAAGGCATCTAGCTCTGATCAGTATATAATTGAAGACTCAACACCATACATCAAGACAATGCTTGGAGAATGGTTTCATTATGTTTGCATGCAGATAAAAGCCTCCTTGACCACAAACATAAGAGAAATGATCATCATTTGTTCCTGACAGTGACTCTAGAGGTGGCAAAATATTATATTTTATTTCCATCCCATTGGTAATTAAAAGAAAACATTTGAATCTGCAATGTTGTCATAGTCTCCAACATCTTCATTATTAAAAATGCATTTGTTAACTACAACAGTAATCTAAGAAATATATTTTAGAATTTGCTGACACTATTTAGGAGCACTTGAATCCTTTCTTGCTTGCCATTGATTACTTTGACACAATGTGGAAACTTGAAATATCAATATTGAAATCTTCTCTTACAGCTAGCTATATCTATACAGTGGGTTTCTCTATGACCCTGGACTTCAAGACCTCCCATATAGTGATGCAAATCTGCAAGTGTACATTCTCACCAGAAAGAAATCAAACTGTAGAACTTTAAACCTTGCTCCAGTTGCCAGATATATGTAATAAATAAAGACATTAATTAAGTGAATGCAGCATTGTGTAGTACAAAACACTCAATACAAAATTTAGGAATTTTCCATAATACTGGGGGAAAGATAAATTATTGGGTAATAAACATACATGAGACTTGTTGTTATTAAAGTAATTTCATCGTTTTCCAATAAGCATTGCCTGAGTGATTTTTGTGGTTCCAAAACAGAAGCAATTTTTTTTAGCAAAAGCAAAAGTTTAGCAATTCAATAAATAAGTAAAGCCAATACCAAATACATACATACATATGCTGCACTCTCTGCTGGATCCAGCTAGACAGTACTTCAGTCCAGAAGACTGTGGTCAGTGATTACTGTTTAGCTGGTCCCAGGGATCTGTATATATACACTCAGTGATACAGAAAAAACAATTCAGATGATGTGGCTTCCTTCTATAGGTCCAGGCTTCAGGAGGGTCCAGTGTAATGCAGGTCATAGGCCAATTCATACGAAAATATCCAAGGTAGGGTTCAGCTCTCCAGGGGATGCACTCTGATTTTTCCGCCCAGAATCCAGTTTAAACTAGTCTATTTGCACTACACAGACAATATCATTCTAATCATTTATTCCCTATCATCGATAACTAGCGAACACAATGTGCGATCCTTTCGGTGAATGAACCGGACAGCTGCGGATAAATAGGGGATTAGAATGATACCAAACATGACATACTTCCCATGACCTGAACCTAAATTATCACTTGAGTGTACATATAACCTTATAATATATAAATATAAACCAAATAACAGCTGCTCATAAACGACTGTGGAATGGAACCATTATAAATATGAAATATATATATAAATGAATGTGAAAGTGCGAGTGTATACGTGCGTGCTTTATTCTGCGATTGCGCCATGACAAGTAACATGTGGCGTACTGATCACAATCGCATGGTAACACAATATTAATCAATATACTTTCTTTCATCCAATTATACCACTTTGACATTGTAAAGAAGGAGGTGTTTGGCCATATCTCAATATGATAAGCAGATGTTCTTAAAGGGTAATAAATTGCTTCAGCAATATATTTTGCCTAGCTGAAGCAGAATGTAGAAGGTGTAGTAACTGATGTAAGGTCCTGACAGACATCAGTAAACTCAAAGAACTTAAGATCATATTTTCTAAGATCTGTGTATACAAATTTAAAATGATCTCCCTGCAGTTGATAAGAAAGAGTAAATGCATCTGACTTCTCTTCTATGATTTAGATTGATGAGGTTTATAAATTCCATTCTCTTACCAATAAACAGGATAGAAAAATTATGTCACTTGGATATAGAATAAAGTTGTGGATAAAAATCTAGGAGAAACTGGATCAGACAGTTGATTACACCTGGCAAAAAATTGAACTAGAGTTCAACAAATTTTAAACTCATTTAGAGATGCATATCAGTCCACAAAGCACATATCAAATGCATAGGAACTACAAATGACATGCTTATGAAACATATTTTAAACGCATTGTGTTGACATGAGCTTTTAGCCATATTTTTACTATTATCTTTGAATGGAAAAAAAGCCATTGAAGACAAAATCTTAAAGCATCATTTTATGTACCTGTAGATGAAAATGCTGAAATTTTAGTCCATATTATCAAAAGTGTTCGTTTAATGCTGATACAAATCTATATTGTAAATGTCAAGCAGAAGCATTTCTTTATTAATACAGATTCAGTGTACCTTTTGGCATGTGTTGTCATGAAGAATAGGACTATCAGCTTCCTGCACTGTGAGGAATTTGTCTTAGGCAGGTAAATAAAAATCCATAATCTGCATTATTTAATTTTTTTGCTATGTTAGGTAAGTTTCCCATTCTCAATCTTTTACAAGTAGTTTTAAAATATGAATTACAGTGTATTTTTTCTAAAGCAATTGAAGCAGGAGTTAAAATGTGGTGAAATAATAGCAAGGTTTATGAAGATTAATACATGTGATGGCAGTTTATCAGAATCCTTAGGCTGCAAACTAACAAACTATAGTGTACAGCAAAGTCCCAATTATGGGAAAAAAATAACATCCACAATATCTGAGAAGCAAAAGTCACCGAAAAGCAGGGAAACTCAACTTAACTCATAATATGGAGAGTAAAACTTACAGCATAAAAGCTGGGAGGTGCAATGGTGAAATAATACAGGATATTAGAAAGTAGTCAGGATCACCAGGAATCTGAAGAAATGCAGAAAAACAGGAATAAACTGTTAGAACACTGGAATAAACAGCTGGATCAAGCTCAGGTGCACACCCAGGGGGGGGTTCTGATGTCTGGAAGCCCCCCTTCCATCTGGGAGACGATATGCTTGCAGTGACAGGCCCCAGGATCCATTTCTACACTATAACCTGCTCTGTGTTCAGAGCTCTTTCTCGCCTGCAATGTGTTCCTGCCACTTTTTCCCACACTGGCAGAATGTGTTTGTCTCATGTGTGATGCAGCCAGCAGGAAACAAAATACAGCACCAGACGTAGAAGCAACGTTTGGGAAAGTGTGGTAATGTGTGGGGTTAGTGTGGGAATGTTTGGGTAAATGTAGGAATGTGTGGGGAATGTGTGTGGTAGCAACTTTTTCATGTAAGTGTGTCACACTGTCAAATTGAGGGGAAGTTTTTAAGTGTGGGAGGAAAACAGACTTTAGTGTCAGTGTAGGTGGTGTCTCTTAATGTAATGTGGGTAGGTGTGAAATATTAATTTTATAGTAGGGTGAGAGTGGGGGCTAATCATTTAATGGTGGGTAGGAGCATTCAATTTATTGGTGGGGGATATTTATTTGATGGTGGAAACTATTTAATTTAATAGTGGGGTCAGTGTGGACCTATTAATTTAGGGTGGAATAATGGGCCTATTAATTTAATGCTGGGGTGTATTACTGAAATTGAGGAGAAGGATTGCTATGTCTTAAAAAGTGAATGCTAATTATTTAATGTTTGGGAGGTAATAGGTTTATTTATTAAATGTGAATACTATTAATTTAATGTTCGGTTTGTATGGGGGAAGTAGGTCTTTTTTTTTAAAGGTGAATGAAATTAATTTACAGTCAAGCTGGTTGCAAAGAAGGAGGACTAACAATGAAACCTGGCTGCTTTTGATTTAATGTTGGACTGCATAGAGAGAGGGAACCCTATAGTGTTCAGTCATTGCTAGGTTTTCTATATCTCATATACTATACTTTTTACTAACAGGGACTCAACATTCCACAGTAGTGCACGCAGCATTGTCCGTGTATTTGCACTGGATTGGAAGAGGTGGAGAGCAGCTCAGCTTTATCTAACATAATAGCCACACCTCATTGCATGCTAGTCATGTCCACTGGCGGTGTGGCGTAGAAACCCCTTTCTACAAACCTGTGGTTGCCCCTGAAGCTGCAGATCAGAAGAACAATCTGTACATAAGAAAAAACAAACAATGACCAGCAATGAATAGTGCAAGGAGCAGGACTGTAAAGGAGTGAGTCAGATGCAAGTAATCAGGTGAGGGAGGAAATTATCCCTTCAGAGGTGAAAAGTCCATAGATGAGGCGCGAACAGTCCAGAACAACAGGGCCTCTGGTGAAATAAAGAAACAGCATACTGTTATGGTTCTGTTCAAAACAATTCCTTAATTATAGCCATGGAGCCAGACACATATATAAACGTTTAAACTGTTTATTGCAGAGAAAGTATAGTCAATGGTAGGCAAAAATAAACAGTAAACAGTTCAGGCTAAATGAAACAAAAGGACTTCCAGATCTTGGCAAACAACAGGTAAATAATAATGAAATGCAGCAAATAACTTAACTGAAACCTGTTAACAGTAGTAGCCAGAAACATGCAGGTAATCCAAGAACAGAGACACATGAGCAGGCTAGGAACTTCAATGACCAGCAAAGGATACTGGAAAAGGCAGGCATACATAGGCCACAGACAGGTGTGGATGATTAAATAGCAGTGCTAGTTAACCCCTGATAGAAGGAAAGGCCGAACAGCACAACAGACACTATCATCTCACAGCACCCCAGGAGAATCACAGTCACTGCAGGGTAATATGCACACAGGGAATCAAGGCAAATAATAACACAGGGCAAAATGCACACAAAGATACAAGACAGATCTGTAACGGACTTACCTGATCCCCGCCGCTCCGTCCAGAAGCCGCACTTCCGCATCCAGGACCACGTGACCGCACCCGGAGGCGGTCACATGACCGCAACCCAGAGGCGGGGATTTTGAATCCCCTTCAGCATAAAAACCTCACTCTGACACTCGCTGAGTGTCAGAGCAACACTTACCTGTTCCTGGCTCCTGTTCTTTGTGGATTGCAGTGTCTTCCAGTTTTCAGTGTCTTCCTGTGTGCTGATCTCTGCCTGTTTGACTTCCCTGGCTCTCCTATCCCTGTGTACCGACCCGGCTTGCTGACCATTCTCCTGTTCTTGTGACCCGTGTACCAAACCTGGCTTGTTGACTCCGAGTTGCCTTCTGATTCTGCCTGACTCCATTCCTGTGTACCGATCCGGTTGTTTGACTCCGCTACCTCCGCTTCACTCCGCTGTACTACATCTTGGGGCGAACCTGGGGACCGCTACCTGCGACTCCTGGCAGCAAAGCTCACCCCGCCTTGCGGCGGTTCTTGGTGAACACCGGGGAGATAGTTAGACTCCGCACCTCAGGTAAGCCAGCGCTAATCAAGATTAGTAATAGAAGTATCCAGAATCTGTTACAAGTTCATAACACATACTACATATGTTCAGGATACAGTCCTAACAGCAAAGTTATTAATTTAGGATCTAAATGTGTTCTGGCTTATTTGAAATTGTGTTTTTATCCTAATATAGCATAGTTAAATGCTTTATTTTACGGTTTTGTTGCTTCTGCTTTTTGTTGCTTTTGAACGCTTATTATGTGTTGTAGAGCTGTACATAATGTGGAGATTGTGGTGTTCTGTATGCTTAACGATTAGATCACAATTGTACACAAGTTACAATGCTAAAATGAATACAAAAAAATAATAATATGGTTTTTGCATGCACCATATTTTATAGAAGTACATCAATGGATAATGGGCAAACATGAAGGCATTTCCTACTATGCACAGCAGATTAATAATAAGAGGTGATACAGAGAAGTAGGCAGAGTAAAAATTAAAACTGGTCAATTATAATTAATGATGATCATGGCAAAGTGATTACAGAATTACATATTGTACAACAGTTCTCATTATTAAGGCGGCTTGAAGGTGGTATTAAAGACAGCTTTGGCACACAAAGTACAGATCAGTACAAATAAACCATTTAATATTTTAAACTTCAATAACATGGCACATGAAATAAAAGAAGCACTCTCTCCTAAATCAAGTCAAATAATACTTTAATCCCATAGTGACCGGAAGTGGTTTATACCTCTACAACCAATTTTCTGTAACAATTGTCTCAAAAGTAGTGTCCTGGGCAGCGCCGGTGCTAGGGTTCACGGCGCCCTAGGCAAAATTTTGCCGCCCCAAACCTCCCCCCCCGCGAACACACTAAAAAAGTAGAGTTTACTTACCTTTTCTCTAGCTGATCCGCGCCTTCTTCACGCAGAGGCGGAGTGATTCAATCTGGGAGGGGAGGGGGGCACCGGGAAAGAACTTTATTCACACTGTCTGTCTGACAGACAGTGTGATACTTCACAGATGCCGCCGCTGCAACCCTCTCCTGAGACTAGATTAGAAAATGTAGTCAGCGGCGCCCTGCAGGTCCCGGCGCCCTAGGCAACTGCCTAAGGTTGCCTAATGGGAGCGCCGGGCCTGGTCCTGGGGTGATGGATACTCTTGTTAGCCTGGTTTAGCGCTGGCTAAACAGAGGTGTGGAGTCTAACTGGTCTCCTCGCAAGGCAGTTATAAGGGTCCTTTGCACTGGGCAGCACTGTGGCTTAGTGGTTAGCACTTCTGCCTCACAGCTCTGAGGTCATGATTTCAAATCCCAACCATGGCTTTATATGTGTGGAGTTTGTATGTTCTCTCTGTGTTTGCGTGAGTTTCCTCCAGGTGCTCTGGTGTGTGTGTGTGTGTGTGTTAAGTTAGACTGTAAGCTCCTTTAAGGCAGGGACTGATGTGAGTGAGTTCTCTGTACAAAGCTGCAGTATTAGTGGCACTTTATAATTAGCTGAAGATGAAGATGAATTGGATGTTGCTGCGCTCATTGGCGTATAGTCCGGTTCTCGGCATGCGCAGAGCGATTTTACACAGAATATGTAACGTTTAGGTATGTATGTTCCTTAATGAATCAGGCCAACAGTGTTAAAGTATATAATTGCTCTTTAGCTAGGAAAAGCCATAAAAATCACAAAAGGTACTGTTCCATCATCATTGAAGGGTTAATTTTACCTATACAGACAATTACTGAAAGCAATTATTCAAATAGATCTCCCCTAAATGTTGATGATAATTGATATAATAGTTATGCCATGTATGGGAAACTTAATTAAGCTAACTTGGAGAAAATCCCTACATAACTGAGGTTTCTTGCTACAATGTAGGAGCACTACATAGCTATTGCATAGTTCAAAGTACATTCAATTGTGCAACAAAATCATGTATGGCCAAACACTGCACCTGATGGCTATCATTAACAGCTGTGGTCAGAAGATGGGCACCACACAGGACTGCCATCTCTTCATCTCCATCTAAAAATGTATATATGTTTTTAGTGCACTAGCAGATATGATGTTTCTAAATGTCATTTTGCGTGTAGGTGTTAATCAGGTCAGATAAGAAGGTAATTTGACAAAGTCAGTACAATTTAATAAGGTAATCACAATGGGAACTAAGGAGGGCCATAAATTGGCTTTACAAATGTAAACTTTATAAAATGTGTAAAGCCACAAAAGGTGTGCAATAGCTGTATGCCTAAGCAAACTTATCTACATTGAATGTGTGTGCAAAAATTATGTAAGGGTGCTCAAATAGTCACACAAATGTGTACTTTGTGTTATGGTTGTTAATGACCTCCTCTGTGGAGCTAATTTATGCATCAGAAAAACAATGCATAATTTTGTTTTAATGTACTAATCCACCCACTCGTGCATTAACAAGTGCAGCCACATATTGAAGCATAAATGCTTAGTGTAACAATTGGCAAGATTGCTGTCCGTCATAGGAATGTGAATGTCAGCAAACACAAACATATGAGAACTGCTTTTATATATGTCATAGGAGTTAGAGGACATCAGAACTGTCTTCATTTCATGTATTACATTTTAATGTTTTAATGACATTGGTTTATTTGTTCATATAAATGTCTTCCCTTATTAAAAGAAGACAGATGGCACAAAGGCATCCCAATAAAAGTAATAGATGATGCCCCATCATATCCACCTGAAAAAGCATGTAAGAAACATGTAAAAATCAAATAATTTCAAGGGTGTAAAAAAGTTCTACATATGCCCACTAAACATTTTTCTCCCTTGCATTAGCTGTCAAATTTATGCCCTAAGACATGTTCTTACCTGTAAAAATTACTATAATTGGACAAATAGAGTGCATGATGTTACAAAAAATGAAATACATAATTTCAGTCAGCACAGAGCAACCAATCAGACAGTTGCTATAATTGTTTGTACTAGACAGTTACAAGCTAATTGCTGATTGGTTGCTGTGAATCAGTGCAAATTTTAAACAAAATATATTTTCATTTGTGAGGTCTCAAAAAATGTGATTGGCTACTGGAATAAATATTACTAAACAAGTCAGTTTTAAAAAAAATAATAGTAAATTGTCCAACTGAAAGTATGGGCCAAGCATACAAGGTTTTGGAGGGAAAACTCTTTCCCGGAGCAAAGTGGTTTGTAATTGGAAAAACTGTATTGTTTCGACACAATATGATCCAAACATTATCTCAGGTGAAAATAAATAACTTATCTTGGAACATTACAGCTATAAAGTACACATGAGGATAGACAACTTTAAAATTATTTTAGCTGCACAATTCTTTTGATTTGTCTGGATGCCAACATTTTGATTGTTTTCATAGAAGGAAATGCTGTTGCTTTCAGATTACTTTGTAATAGCATTTTATATCATTTTATTGTAATAAATTGCTGCAATAATAAGGAAAGTGTTGAACAACAGCTCCAGTTCATCAATTGCTTTAATGAAAATTCCACATAAAATAATTCCATTCTAAGTTGTCTAAAATATACAATTTCTTGAGATGATGTGCATTGCATCATGCAATTAAGTGGCTATATTTAATTATTTTACTAATTGCTATAAGTGCATTGAGAATAAGGGTTACAATACATTATTATGATGATGATTACACCGACACTGACTTAACAGACAAAAAAGAAAAATTGAAGGCTATGACAGCGACATAAATAAAATGTACACATGCAATAAAACAGACAGAGAACTGGCATGTAGATTGCTGTAAATTCCATAAAATACTGCAAGATGGCAGTTAAGTTTCATATAAGATAAGAAAGTCAGATGTCTGTATTTAAACGGCAATCAGAGTAAAAAAACTTTAAGAGTTTTCTGAAATTTGGCATGCAGTGGCAGGTCTCCATGGATACAGCAAATTTCAGCTTAATAGCTTGGCTCACATGGAGGTTACAAAATCTGTCTTAGAACAGCAGGATTTCCCATATATCTCCTTCTCTCTTTCAAGTGATTCATTGCTGCAGGTATGCCAGAGGAGGTGCAGAGCAGGAGGCAGCATAGTAACAAACAGGGCCAGATCAACGATAAGGCTGATCAAGCTGAAGCATGGGGCACTGGGACCTGGGGGGACGGGGGGGGGGAAGCAATTCCGACAGCATTTAAGATTTTTTTTACATTTATTTTATACTCTTGATTATGTACACATGGAACCGCCCCTCCTCCCTCCTCCACAGTGTCGCTCCCTCCACCCCTTTCCTTCCTTCCCACTCCATACTACTCCTCCCCTCTCCCTACCCTCACCTCCCTCTTCTCTGGCTGTTGGGCGTCATGTCATCATCACGTCCCAGCTGTGTCAGGGAGGAGCTGCGGTGAGAGGAGCTGACTTCCGGCAGAAGAGAAGAAGACAGGTAAGTAGATTTGTGTTTATGCAGGAGGACAGTGTGTAGAAAGGGGGACAGAGTGTATGTGAAGAAAGGGGGACAGAGTGTGTGTGAAGAAAGGGTGACAGAGTGTGTGTGAAGTAAGGGGAACAGAATGTGTGAAGAAAGGAAAACGGTGTGTGAAGAAAGGGGAACGGAGTGTGTGCAGAAAGTAAAACGGTGTGTGTGTGTGTGTGTGTGTGTGAAGAAAGGGGAACGGAGTGTGTGCAGAAAGGGGGGGCGGAGTGTGTGTGCAGGAAGGGGGACAGAGTGTGTGCAAAAAGGGATGCAGAGGGTGTGCAGAAAAGGGGACAGAGTGTGTGCAAAAAGGGAGGTAGAGTGTGTGCAGAAAGGGGGACAGAGTGTGTTCTGGGGGGACAGCATGCAGAAAGAGTGTGTTCAGAAAGAGGGACAGAGTTTGTTCTGGGGGGACAGTGTGCAGAAAGGGGAACAGAGTGTGTGTTTTGAAGGGGGATGAAGTGTGTTCTTGGGGACAGCATGCAGAAAGGGGGGACAGAGTGTGTTCTGGGGAGACAGCGTGCAGAAAGGGGAACATAGTGTGTGTTTTGAAGGGGAACAGAGTGTTTGTTTTGAAGGGGGACAGAATGTGTTCTAAGAGAGACAGAGTGTATTCTTGGGGGACAGCATGCAAAAAGGGGGACAGAGTGTGTTCTGAGGGGAACAGAGTGTGTTTTGGGGGACAGCATGCAGAAAGGGGGACAGAGTATGTGCAGAAAGGGGGACAGTGTGTGTTCTGAGGGGTACAGCATGCAGAAAGGGGGACAGCATGCAGAAAGGGGGACAGCATGCAGAAAGGGGAAGAGAGTGTTCTCTGAGGGAGACAGAGTTTGCTCTGAGGGGACAGAGTGCAGAAGGGAGGAAGAGTGTGTTCTGAGGGGGATAGTGTGCAGGTGAATCATGAATTGACAGCTTGTGGGGGGTATGATCTCTGTATTGTGTGGCATTCATGAGGATGCCCCCTTAGTTAGTCTAAGCATTGAGGGTTTCTAATGTTAGCACATTTATCAAAACAGGATCACAACTTTTCAGAAGATAGGTAAATGACAAGCTGCAAGAACAAGCAAGAAAGAACAGCGGTAAGAAAATCTGTCTAAATTTGCTTGCTGGAAAATACTCCTCAATTTGGGGGGCGCTACGGGTGTATTAGCCTAGGGCGGCCAGAACCCTTAATCAGGCCCTGGTAATAAACTAGTGCATTCCTCTCTCTCGCAACTCACCTCTGTCTCATCATTTTGCAAATCCCTACACTGGCTACCCATTTCCTCCAGGACCCAATCGAAATTACCCTTACCCACAAAGCCCTCAACAACACCACCCCTACATACATTTAAAATCTCATCTCAAAATACTCTCCTTCTCGCTCTCGATCTGGGCCTCGCTTTATCTCTGGTAACCACCATTCACAGTTCCCTACAAGATTTCTTATGTGCTGCTACTTATGGAATTTCCTATTATGCCCATTCAGACTTTTCCACAGCCTTCAAATCTTTAAATGCTTTCTCAAAACCCGTCTATTTATTACAGCTTGCTCTACTCTCACCTATACTACCCACACAAATGCACCTTAATAACTGTCCTAATCTCCACGCCAGTCGTTCCTTTTGTTTTAGCTGTGACCTCTTCCAATTGGAACCTCTAACATGATTATGGCCTTCTCTACTCTATGTTTTTGTGCTTACATTAATTTTATCTTATATGTACTTGTTTTATGCATGTCCTGTTTTACTTACTGTCAACACTGGTGAGTACCAAGGCACCTTGAAAATAAATAATAAAAATAATAATAATATTAATATAATAATAATAATTGTGATAGGATGGACCGCCTATGACACCCTGTCTGTTGTTGCTGGGAACCTGCTGGGCTAACTTTGACACCATTCCCTTTTGTTATCCCAAATGCGCCGTCTAACAGCAGTAGGAGAGGCTTACAAATGCTGCCACCACTGGACTCCTTACCGACATCCAGAAGCAGGTTCCTTCTCGGTAACTGTCGCTGCTAGTGTACCCCATTGCTGGTGTACCTAGGCTGGTACCCCTGACCTCTTACTATGGATCAGGGTTGTTGTGGATGGATCCCCCCTGCCCAAATACACTGGTCAGAGCTGTTGGGTAGCGGGCAGAGCGGTGGTGCTGGAAATCTGGGGCCAAACCTCAGACAGCCGGGAACGGATTAGAGTTGCGTCTAATCTGTAGGTCACAGGAATTTCAGCATGAAAGGGTTGTCAAGCAGCTCTTTAAAACAAGTGATGTTTATTCGCTCAAGTAGTCCTAAGAAGGAAAGTATAGCAATCTTTCCAGAAGTATAGATGGTACGAGAATGATACATTCATTACAAACCAGTGCTGATTTATACAGTTTTGGAAACAGCCTCACAGGGTAAGCCAGCCCCATGAGTTCTGAGTTATTTTTAGTATTAGGATGCATTATGTTTATCCAAAAATGGATTTACATGCAATGCAAAGCTAACAATATTTTCACTTATATGTGATATCCTAAAACTTGCTGAGATCTCCTGCATCCTGTTGTAGACACAGAGGAAATCTAATGCAAGTCTAATTAAACCTTCCTGTGTCTTCAAGTGTGTTGGACACTCACACATCAAAAGCTCTAATTAACTTGACATTAACATGGGTCCTTTTTCAGACAGTTGCAGAATACACATTTCCTCCACTCTATTGCTAACTTGAGAATTCCCAAACAAAAGCTACAAAACCACAAACATGTCATTTAGTCATTTCCCTACCAAAATGCACAAAATACTTCTTCAACAAATGCTTATTGTATCAGAAATGAATACCTCAGAAATTAATGCAATTCCTCTACAAAATGCCACATGATATAGTAAAATCAGTACATTGCAATGAATTAAATATAAGTGCCCTACTCTATTTCCTTTAAGTAAACTTATACCCTAAGTTATTTATAAGTGATCCAGTCACAATAATAATAATAATAATAATAATAATAATAACATATGTGCCAGTAGGCTATAACTGTCTTAGTTATTTTGTTTGAAAAAGTAGCTGACATTTGTGAAAGCTACTCATGCTGCAGGTTCCACGTAAAGTGTTTGCCCTGTTAGTTCAAAGAAAAACATATTTCCACTCTGCCAGGCATACAAAGTGTACATTAGCTCTCCACAACTACTCTAATATATCAAGAGATGCACAATTCTTAGCCTAGCTATAGTATTGCCCACTGATAATGATTTGGACCCACATTCCTCACATGACTGAGTTTGCCATGTAAAACCCACCGAAACATTTATGCCTGATTTTCCTGACATTAACCTGTTCAACACTGAATTATAGTTTTTGGTTGATGGCCTTGTTTGTGTGATGTAACAAGAAACATTATTATATAGTTGTCACATCACATTAGTATAATTGAGGCACTAATTGCAGAGCTTGTGGCCTTAACCTGAGCATGTGTCCTTGCCATGGGTCAATCTGTCAATCAAAGCTTCTGCTGGTACAGCAATCAAAATATTTCAATATGTTTCTGCTCTTTTGGATGCTTTGTAACGTCCAAGCTTGCTAGCTGTGATTAAGTGCCAGACGTTCACATATGCAAATGATATTGTGAGTATTGAAAATCACAAGGCAGATGAGGTTGCTAAGGTGCCAGCCTTTCAGCCCATTAAAACACAATCACAATCATCAATCATTGCATTCATTACCTATTTAGACTGGACATCTTGTAAAACAAATCTGACCAATTAAGGATTGGAGGATCTTGAATGATTGTGCAGAGATCTTCAGGACACACTTGTTGTCCCATCTGAGCTGCTTCCCTCTCTGCTCGCATAGAATATGGCTTGTGTGGGAAAAAGTGGAGTGGGTGATAACCATTGGTTTTCACCCACTTTTTGCTCACTGGTTGCAGCTTACTGTTAGAGATGTGTCATTTGCTAACTACATAATGCTGGCAAACCAGATCAACAGGTTCATATCCCAACAACTTAGGGATCATTTTTTAATCTACAAAGTGTTTTTTTACAAATGCTTAAGTGTCAATTGTTTGAGTCTGTACTTGTATGTGTTGAATTGTTTTTGGGTTGGACATACCCTTGTATGAAAGCTGATGCTGCTACAGTTGCTAAAAAGCTGTTGAAGGTATTTATAAATTATTTTAAGATGCCTCACATAATCTATTCAAACAAAGACCATTAGACATTTCTTAAAAAATAAAAAAATGTATAACCAATATCATTTGTGATCATCAAGTAAGATAAAAGAGGTAACAGTGTACTGAAAAACAAAATTGCTAAAATATTGTAGGAACCTGATCTCAAATGGCCATATTACTTTGCGTCTTTAACCAAAACACACCAGAAACACACAAGGAAATGTCCCCTTATAGTTTTTTCAAATATAGTGCCAAATCCTTAACCTTCCATAACTTTTCTCAGACATATGACAGAGACATAATGTGTTCCCTTCAATTAACCAATCACTACCTCCTGCAGATTTACATAATAAATATGATGGGATTACA
Source organism: Mixophyes fleayi (assembly GCF_038048845.1). Taxonomy (NCBI): domain Eukaryota; kingdom Metazoa; phylum Chordata; class Amphibia; order Anura; family Limnodynastidae; genus Mixophyes; species Mixophyes fleayi. Next base: position 151,927,311 of record NC_134406.1, read on the forward strand.
ACATTATTAAATATCATTCTGAAAGATATGTGACTACTGAGGTTTCTCTATACAATTGCTATCTATACTTTGCAAACCTTATGCATTTTTACCCCTAAGTACAGTCTAGTAAAAAGTAAAAGTATTCCCTTATAATATCTTTAACATTAGTCTCGCTGTTTCCTATTTCTGAATCCATAACTGGCTGTCAGTTTGAGGGATTTGCTGTCTCTTTCATCCCACCAGAGATTTTTATGTTTCTGGACTGTGGCACCAATATCTAAAAATTATTTTTTATCATACACAAACCACCATGGACTACGGAAGGTTTGCACTTTATTGTCATTTCAAACTAATCAGTAATTTAAACATAATATTGCATTGAAATGTCAATAATCATGAAGAGCTGAAATGATTAGGTTCTGGTCAATTACTGGTAGACTAGAGCTTTATCATAAATATTATTGACTGCATTATTATGTTTCAGTGTGTATACTTTTAAAGAAGAAGCAGTATTCATTTAAAATATTTATAAAATGTTTATATGAGCAACTATTGCTATTGCTTATGTTTATCCTGGTGTGAGGAAGAAAAGCTAGATAACAGTTTCTTGTTTAAATTAGATTAGAATGTAAATAATTTTAGGTGCATATCACAGGAATGTTTCAGCATGTGGTGAAGCCTTATTTTACCATTATTAAAAGCAATTTGAGATTAAAAGACCAAGGTTACCAACTGGTTTAAGATTTCCTGCTGTTACTCATAACATGAAAAATGTAGAGCTTAGGCAAAAGGTGACGAATCATCAGATTCTACTCCAGGTGGCCTGGTTTTTATAAAGGCAACCAAGGATATGAAATGAATTGCATCAGAAAAACATTTTAAAATATCCTTAAGGGAAAAATGTTTGTCTTTAGTAAAAAGAAAATAAATATCAAAGCATTGTTAGTAGAAATAATTCTTGATTTTAAATGTTTAATAGTTTAAACAAGTTATTATAGTTAACAAAATGTTTACATTAATAGTGTTGATTATATTTAAAATAATTAAAAAGATTGAAATTTTTTTGTCTAGACATAAAAAAGCAAATTTAGCATGAAACTATAAAAATTTGAAATGTAGACTAGTAGAATCTATATTTCATACATAGTGGTTGAAGTTGTGATCTTTATGTTGATAGACTTTTCCTAGTTGTTTTTCCTTATTAGCTTTTCCTAGTTTATTTGCTGAGTTATTTAATTACTTTTATGTTTGTAGTTTTTGTTATTCCTGTTTATGTGTAGTTGTTGCCTCTTTTGCTAGACACCCTTTCGTGCTTTTCAGATATAGCAAAAAAAATATTTTTCTCTGCCCTTACAATGTATATGGCGAGCACAAATTTAGTCTGGGTGCTTTTACATTATTATGCACCTAATTGCACTAGTTTATGTGTATACAGTAGCCTGTGGGTCCCCACTACACCAGGAGGAGGACCTAAATTATAACTCCCTTTCTACTGTATTATCCCACCCAAAAACACATTATGCAGGGTCTGATCAGTTATGATCCCAGCCTTGTACTTCTCCAGGTTATGCTGGATAAGGGCACTAGAATTGGAGCTGCTGCATTGTCCTACCCCCAAAAGAAGCAGGATGAATATATGTGAAATCAGACTTCTATCACTATCAATAAAAAATGAATTATTAGATTTTTAGAACTTGGTCATTCTCAAAGGTAGAACTGGCTAATTGCCCCATTACTTGAATTAGGGGCTACTACATTGAAAGGGTGTGCAGTTGTCCTCCATGGGAATCCTTGTTAGAGCCCCAAAACTATGTGCTAATATACCATGGAGCAATGGAGCAATGGAAGATGGTGGCCATGTCTGATGAATCATGTTTTCTTTTACATCATGTTGACAGCCTGGTGCTTGTGGGTCACTTACCTAGGGAAGAGATGGCACTAGGATACATAATGGGAAAAGAGCAATGTGATGCTCTGGATAATGCTCTTCTGGGAAACTGTCACAGGCACTAGGAGTCTTACCCAGGATTTCACCAGATGACTGGGCTTACCAGAGTAGTGATGTTCACATAACGGTCCTCTGGTAGCGGGGTGACTAGCGGAACAAATATCACAGCAGATGGAGCGAGAATGCCAATAAAAATTAGGAAAGTCAGTGACTTGCAGCAATCTTTGGTCAATGAATCAGCGACTAGCTGATATAGTGGAAAGGCAGATTTGAACACGGAGATCAGGATGGACGTGAGTAGATGCAGGGAGGTAGCAGGGAAGTCAGTGGTCTGCGTACAGCAAGTTGTACCACTGCTTATGGTGAAGAGACTTGTCCAGGTGCAGGTAGGTAGCGGGGAAGTCAGTGGTCTGCGTATAGCAAGTTGTACCACTGCTTATGGTGAGAAGACTTGTCCAGGTGCAGGTAGGTAGCGGGGAAGTCAGTGGTCTGCGTATAGCAAGTTGTACCACTGCTTATGGTGAGAAGACTTGTCCAGGTGCAGGTAGGTAGCGGGGAAGTCAGTGGTCTGCGTATAGCAAGTTGTACCACTGCTTAATAGGTGAGGATGTGTACAAGTGTTGATGAGTGGAAGCATACAAAGATAATAGGATGCAGACACTGAGAGCACAGAGGAACTTGATCCCAATAGGTATGCAGCGTATCCAACAAAGTCTATATAACGGTATGTGTGGCGCTGCTTGGTAGAGACTTGCTCAGCACAGATATGCAGGCCAATAATGGATATTCAATCACAGCTATGCATATAACGACTGAGGAGAATGGTTAATTCCAAACAGGTATGCATCGTAACAATAACAGTCTATAGCGGGTATGGATACCGCTGCTGAGCGTGGAAACTTTTCCTAGTGGATATGCAGAGTAAACGTAGAAAGTCAATAACAGATAGGCATACCGCTATTCAGTAGAACAGTCTGTCCACAGGGAGATGCAGGAACTGCAGAGACGCTGGACGGCAGAGACGAGTGTAGGAACCACAGGTGAGTAGATCCGGTAATCAGAGTCCAGCTGAGGACACAAGCAGGAAACAGGAGACTGTAGCAGGTATGGAAACCAGTGATGAGTAGCACAGGGAATCCACAGGAACTCAAGACACTAGTAGTACACAGGAGATAAAAGCGGGTATCGAAACCAGCGATGAGAAGATCAGGAATCAGCAGGAAATTGAAGACACTAGTAGAACACAGGGAACACCTTCAGAGACTCACAGGGAATAAGACTCCAAGATCAGGCAATGAGGTAATGCACACAGGTACCTTAAATAGGGAGTTGCCTGATCAACCAATTTGGATTAAAAGCAACAATCACAAGAGTTCTTGGGAGCTGCGCATGCGCAGACCATCAGGATGGCGGACGGCCGCGGTTTAGGATAGGTGCCGGCAGGAAGGCTAGGGAGCCACGCACCAGCGCAGAGGCACTCACGGTCCAGTGAGTGACAGAAACATTGGGCCCTGGCAAATATATGGATGTTACTTTGACATATTCCCCTACCTAAACATTTCTTTATTATTATTATTATTTATGAGGTGCCACAAAGGGTCTGCAGTGCAGTACATAGAATATGAGGCAAAAGTACAGGTTAACACTATAGGGTAAAAGTACATGACATGGAGGCAGAACAAAGACAAAGAGCACTAAGTACAGAAAGTACAAATATGGCGCAGAAGCACAAAAATTTCAATCTCAGCAAAGACCAGGTGCACAGGCAAAGAGGTAAAAGTCACTACCAGAACACAGAGAGTGGGAATGGAGGGTGGAGGGGAGAGAATAGGAGGCTAAATCTGTGCCCACTAGTGTGGGTGCCAATAACAGAGCCAGGACAAAGATTAAAGGTGCAGAGGCAACAGGGAAGTGGAGAGACAGCAGCAGGGGTAGAGTAGTGAAGAGGTTGAAAAGAGGGGGGAGCCAGAGGCAAAGGTAAACAGGAGGAAGAGGACATGAGGATAGAGGGCCTTGCTCAAGGGAGCTTACAATCTAAAAGCAAAGGGGAGCTTGCCAGGAGACACAGAGAGGGAAGATAGGGTGAGTGGACAAAAACTCCAATGGGAGAGATGCACACGAGTAGATAGGAGCGGAGAAAGAGTGAAGAGGAGGTAAAGTATGGTGAGTGAAGAACAAACAACAAATGTTAAAGAGGGTTAAAGGAGGACAGGGTTAGATTAAGGAAGGATAGGTCAGTCTGAACAGATGGGTTTTGTGGGACTGTTTGAAGTTAAGCAGGCTGGAGGAAAGCCTGATAGAACAGGGGAGTTTGTTCCACAGAAAGGGGGAAAGAAATCCTGAATACAGCAATGAGAGGTGGTGACTAGATGGGAGGTAAGGCAGCGGTTGTTAGAAGACTGTAAAGGGCGAGTCCACATATCCACATATGAGTGGATATGAGGCTGAAGAGATAAGGACAGTGGAGTTAGAGAGGGAACCAAGAAATAAACATTTCTCCAAAATGGATAAAAATGGGCACTTCTGTGAGACTTCAATACGAAATTGTTAATAAATCAAATGAATTCTAAAAACAAAATAAATGATTAAAAAAGCCACATTAGAATAAACTTGGTACTGGTGAATGCAGCTTTTCTGTGGATTTGTTGTGTGACAATCCCTAAAGAAATTGGAACAATATAGATAGTTAAGAAAAGTGCAAATCTCCTATAGCAAGTAAATCATACCACCACAGATTTATCAATCCACATATAGCAATTCAATTAATGTAAAATATGGGCAAAAAATAAAGACACAATAATCATAAATAATTAAAAATACTTAAAAACAAATTTATTCCAATGAGGAACCCGATGTGCTATTTAATAGTATCATTGGATCTACAGTGCACTAGTAGAACATAGTCATCTTGTTAGTTGTAACAATCCTTCAAATAAATATTTCACATTCAGACTTTCAAACTTCAGGTCTCTAAACCTTTCACTAATCCACTACGTTGTTATGAAATCAAATGCTGATCAAAAGGATTGAGAGGAGTATTCCAAACTAACAATGATAACAATTGGATCCACTTTGCGATTCCACGTTAAAGGAGAACTAAAGTTAGTAAAGCTGAACTCAGCTGCTCCAACATTTAGGGAGAGGTATGTATTTAGAGCTTAGCACAGCTGTGTCGGTGGTTGTGCTCTCCGTCCTCTCAATCCTTTTGATCAGCATTTCATTTCATAACAACATAATGGATTAGTTTAGAAACCTAAAGGTTGAAAGCTTGAATCCTGAACATGAAATATTTATTTGAAGGATTGTTAAAACTTATAACTATATTCTACTAGTGCACCGTAGATCAAATGATACTATGGAATCACGCACTGGGTTCCTAATTGAAATAAACTGGACTTTTTTATTTGATTTAAGTATTTTTAATTATTTATTGTGTATATATAATTTGCATGTATTTTACATTAATTCAATTGCTATATATGGATTGATAAATCTGTGGTGGTATGATTTACTTGCTATAGGAGATTTGCGCTTTTCTTAACTGTCTATAGAGTTAAAGAGGGCTTTGTACATGACGGTGAGGAGGTTTGAAGTGGAGGGGGAGCCAGTGTAGTGCTTTACAGAGAGGGGAGGCAGAAGAGGACCGTCGGAAGTGGAACATAAAGTAAGTCGTGCTGCATTGTTTAGTACTGACTGAAGTGGAGTGAGACATTGAAGTGGAACATTGTTCTAGACCAAACACACCCTTTCATGGCAACAGTATTTCCTGATGACAGTGGCCTTTTTCAAAAGGATAGTGCACGCAGTCACACTACAAAAATTGTTTAGGAATAGTTTGAGGAAAATGACAAAGAGTTCCAGGTGTTGACTAGGCCTCCAAATTTACCAGGACTCAATCCAATGAAGCATCTGTGGCATGTGCTTGATATGCAAGTCAGAGCCATGGAAGCCTTAACTCTCAACTTACAGGACTTAAATGTTCTGCTGCTAATGTTTTGGTATCAAATACCACAGGACACCTTCAAAGGTCTTGTGGAATTACATCAGAGCTGTTTTGGTGGCAGAAGGGTGACCTACATAATATTAGGCAGGTGGTTTTAATGTTGTGGATGATTGGTGTATATGCACAATAGCATATAAAACAAACAACAGTGGAGGGTTGGCAACATTTTCAGACATAATTTAGTGACCCATCAGTCTTGGCCCAACTATAAGGCTAATTTCCTATCTATACGCATTTCCTGCGGTTTCCGTTTTGGACCCATGAAAAACAATTGCAAAATTCCAATGTAGTACAGTCATGGGCAAAAGTTTTCAGAATGACACAAATATTATTTCTCACAAAGTCTGCTGCCTCAGTTTTTATGATGGCAATTAACATATACTGCAGAATGTCATGAAGAGTGATCAGATGAATAGCAATTAATTTCAAAGTCCCTCTTTGCCATGACAATGAACTTTATCCTAAAAACAACATTTTCACTGCATTTCAGCCCTGCCACAAAAGGACCAACGGATATCAGGTTAGTGATTATCTCATTAACAGAGGTGAGAGTATCGACGAGGAAAAGGCTGGAGATCATTCTGTATTGCTGATTGAGTTAGAATAACAGACTAGAAGCTTTAAAAGGAGGGTGGTGCTTGAAATAATTTGTTAGCCATGGTTATCTGCAAGGAAGCACATGCAGTCATCATTGCTTTGTACAAAAAGGGCTTCACAGGTAAGGATATTGCTGCTAGTAAGATTGCACCTAAATCAACCATTTATTAGATCATCAAGAACTTCAAGGAGAGAGGTTCAATAGTTGTGAAATCAGCTTCAGGACGCCCGAGAATGTCCAGCATGCACCAGAACTGCCTCCTAAAGATGATTCACAGCTGGATTGGAGCACCACCAGTGCAGAGCTTGTTCAGGAATGGCAGCAGGCAGGTGTGAGTGCATCTGCATGCACAGTGAGGCGAAGACTTTTGGAGGATGGCTTGGTGTCAAGAAGGCCAGCAAAGAAGCCACTTCTATTCTGGAAAAACATCAGGGACAGACTGGTGTTCTGCAAAAGGTAAAGGGATTGGACTGCAGAGGACTGGGGTAAAGTAATTTTCTCTGATGAAACCCCTTTCAGATTGTTTGGGGCATCTGGAAAAATGCTTGCCCGGAGAAGGAAAGGTGAGTGTTACCATCAGTCCTGTGTCTTGCCAACAGTAAAGCATCCTGAGACCATTCATGTGTGGAGTTTCTTCTCAGCCAAGGCTCACTCACAATTTTGCCTAAGAACACAGCCCTGAATAAAGAATGGTACCAAAACATCCTCCAAGAGCAACGTCTCCCAACTGTCCAGTAACAGTTTGGTGACAAACAATTCCTTTTCCAGCATGATGGAGCACCTTACCATAAGTCAAAAGTAATAACTATGTGGCTCGGTAATCAAAACATAAAAATTTTGGGTCCATAGCCAGGAAAATCCCCAGACCTTAATCTCATTGAGAACTTGTGATAACTTGTGATCAATCCTCAAGAGGTGGGTGGACAAACCCCCCCCCACAAACTCCAAGCATTGATTAGGCAAGAATGGGTGGCCATCAGTCAGTATGTGGCCCAGAAGTTGATTGACAGTATGCCAGGGCGAATTGCAGTGGTCTTCAAAAAGAAGGGTCAAGGGCATTGCTTGGCCGCCATTTAAGCAGGTCTACACACTGCAGAGCTCTGAGATATCCTGCTATTTTCCACCGAAATAGCTGAACTCATAACTGGGCCAACTGCATACGGTGGTTTATCATCTCACCGGGTACACATTGATGGCATTACTGCATGGATAGACGCGGCACAGACTATATTTGCTCCCCTTGCAGGAACTGCTGCCTGCGATTGGAGCCGACGCCTGTGGTAATCCTCTTGACCTCCCAGTCAGTATCCCAGTGATTTTCTCCCCAGAAAGACCCGATGGAATCAAAGTTTGTCCAGGCTCCCCACACACACTTGTGACGCTTGGTCTGTGGGCCTCGTAAGCTACATCGAGGCTTCCATCTCCCGCCGAGTTTGCCATCGCCCACCACAGAACCACCCTTAACTTTACAACCTCCACCAGCCTACCTGGCTTTGCCACCACCCGGCGCTCCGTTGGCGACTCCCGTAATTCAAGGCCTTCCTCCACCTCAGCCGCCACGGTCTCAACTTTTGCTGACGCCTTCCAGTAGAACTTCTGGTGCGTGGCCCCTGACGTCTGGTCGGCGATCCTGTGTCGAGCGTCTGGTTAGTCCCTGAGCTTCTCCTCCTATACAGCCAGTCTTTCCACATTTCCTCCTGAGGTAACAGCTCCCAGGACAGTAAACACCCTTCTCAGCCACTTGGGTAGGCCTTCCTGTGCCTGGTTCAGATCTGTGATAAATATCTGCTGGGATATTATAGCGCTGGCCTGGAGGCCATTCAACTGGATGGGGAGATTTTCTCTGCTTGGAACCGCAGTAAGGGTGCTGTTAGTTGGAGAAGAGAGAGACAGCTGCCTTACGTTACTAAGGCGTGGACTGGGACCATAAATCTGGCTGCAGTCTTCAATTCTAGCTGGGCACGTGGCTGTAGGCTTAGCCGACACGCAGTAAATTGAAAAGGGTTGGTTTGGCTTCCAGTTGTGCGCTTCCTGTGCCTCCCATGGACCGGGTGTTGTAGGTGGTCCATGATCAGTCAACATCCCACAACATTCGTGACACGGTTAATTTACATCTATGAATCTGCATCCAGGAACATCGCTTTCATATGCACTTGCCGCTATGGCTGTAGTGGTTAATTTAGTGTATGTTACCTTAAAGGCGTTCTATTCACACCTGAAAGGAGGGGTTGGTTGTAGGCCCATCACTTGTTTGGAGAGGGCTGGTTCCCATCGATGCAGAGAGAGTTAAGGAGTGCCAATTTCATTGAGACGACTGAGGCCAATAGCCAACGAAGATTTGAGCATATATGTGACATCTTGAGGAGCATCATGCTCTGAGAGGCACCCTGTTTGACGGTGTAATGGGAGACCCACCCAGACCCTGATCCCTGCAGCTTCACCTGCAATATTTCTACAATGACTTTGTCTGGTTAGCTTCATACCACGTTTCAAACCTGACCGATCAGTACATCCTTCCAATTCTGATAATATATTTGGTTTCATCTGTACGTCTTATTAACCCTGGATCCTGCCATGACTCCTAAAAAACACAAGCTCACTAAGGCGCCCTCTGCATTTCAGTTCTTCAAGCCGCAGTTTTCTCCTTCTGCAGGGGCAATTCCCAAGAATAAAGGACCCGACGACTCTGGAGACAGATCTGTTTCACCAACTCCGTTTCAATCCCTATCTTCCTCAGCTTTATCACATATGGATCCTAACGCTCCAACTACCATTAAATCCATGCAACTGATGTTTGACTCATTCAAGGCTGAGGCAATCCCTAGATGTCGAGTCAATAGTCTCTTTGAATGCTCTGTGGACACAGGCTGTGATTTTGCATGTTATTAAATCTCTACCTAAGGATAAGGCTCCAGGCCCTCACTGATTTATTAATAACTTCTATTCTACATTTCGGACTGAGCTCACCCCACACAGAATCCCACATTGTTACGATCCCTTGGCTGGGGAAGGACCCGGCCCGTTGCCAGAATTATAGGCCAATCGCCCTTTTCAATTCAGACATAAAAATCAATGCGAAACCGATCACTAACAGACTTAATCCTCTTATCCCGTCCTTGATCCATCCAGACCAGGTTGGCTTTGTCCGTGGGAGGCAAGCCTCCGATAACACACGCAGGACATTTAACAATATCGATCAAGCTAACAGGTCCCATCACAAATTGTTAATTATGTCAATGGACGCTGAGAAGGCCTTTGTCAGGCTACATTGGGGCTATATGGGCGAGGTCCTTTCCCGGTTTGGTTTTAGTGGGGAAACACTTAAGTCAATACTAGCTTTGAATAAGAACCCTTCAGCGTCGGTCTACAGTAATGGTTTTACGTCAGATAAATTTACATTATCAAATGGTATCCGACAAAGCTGCCCCCTCTCTCTGCTTCCTTCTAGCCTATTGAGCCTTTGGCCAAACGAGTTAGACCGCATCCTCAACTCCCGGACATTACCTTAGCAACAACCACCCATAAACTATGTCTTTTTGCAGATGACATTCTGTTTTATGTTACTAGCCCAAAGACCTCACTGCCAGTTCTACACGATTTGCTACAGAAATTTGGGGAGGCTTCTTACTACAAAGGAAATACATCTAAAACAGATGCTCTCCCTATCAATATTTTGGATAAGCTTTTGCTGCGTCTCAGAGCGACTTTCCCATATTCTTGGAAGACCTTATCTATGTCGTATTTGGGGATTTTGATTTCTCCACACTTGTAGTCCTTGCTCGAGGATAACTATAATCCTCTACTGATACAATTGAATGCTCTGACTAAGTTGTGGCAGTGCCATGAGGTCTCCTGGCTAGGTAGAATTGAAGTGTTTAAAATGTCTCTCCTGCCAAAAATGATATACTTAATCCAGACGTTACCTTTTGTCTTACCCAAGTTGTATACCGATAGGTTACATAATATACTTATTTCCTATGTTTGGAAGGGTAAACCACCTAAATTAGCTCACTCGATTATGTCTCGATCAAAACAGTCAGGAGGGTTAGCCCTACCAGATCTAATTAAATATCAGCAAGCGGCCATTTTAGCCCAGTTGCGGGATTGGTCCATCCCGAATTCGTCTAAACCTTGGGTTGATTTAGAAAGAGGTCTTAATTCTACATTTCCATTGGCAGATCTTCTCTGGATCCCTAAACCTTGGAGACCCTTGCAGGCTAATCTCCCCCCTCTCACGAGGGATGCTATCCAATGTGGTCACTCTTCCCACTACCAACCTCTGTCTCCCTGTGTTAGCTAAACTCATACCAAACCTAAACCTTTCATTTTTGTATGCTAGGGGCATTATCAACATGGTGAGTACCTCAAATGATATCTGCATCATGCAGAGAAAGTTCCTCTTTTTCCAAAGTGTGGCAATAAAGCAGGATTCAGTGTTTTATCAGAGCAAGGCCATCCAATTGTCATAAAGACACATAATTACTCTTGAATGGGATAGGCAATACAAGCAACATTGAATTGCTCTGCTGTAATGGCAGGAACATGAGCTGTTGTATGTGCAACCACTTCTACATCATCCAGTCTGGTGCCAGAAGCAGGTAAAGGCTGGCGAGACAAGCAGTCTGCTGCCACATTTTCATATCCTGGTTTGTACTGAATGTCATATGTAAATGGCAATAGTCTTGCTGGCCATCTGGCTATGCACATGCCCACTCATCTCATTCCTTTTGTTGTAAGCAATGTTAGCAATGGACTATTATCTGTGCTCAAAGTGAATTTGTGCCCCCAGAGATAAGTTCTCCATTTTTCGGTAGACCATAGACATGCAAGTGCTTCTTTTTACACTGTTGAGTACTATCTTTCAGTGTCCTTTACTATCCTTGTAGTATATGTGACAGTGTTTTCATGTTATCAGTGTGACACTGTGCAGGTAGAAACCCAAGACCAAAGTCTGAAGCATACAATTGTAGGTAAAGCAGGATAAAACAATGTAAGCACTGGGCTGTTCTCAATCAGGCTTGTGGTGCCACAAAGTAGCATCCTGAGGGTCTCCATTACTGATGCTTAATTTGAAGTATCATTTGAATACATGGAGATGAGTTCCAGTAAAAATTGTAGTGTATATAGATCTGTTGGCAGAGATGCTTTTATGATATTACCCACATGTTCAGGGTTTATTTTAAATCCCATTTTAAGTCCCGTTTGTGAAATGACTTGTCTGAGAAATGACAACTGCTTGCTCAATTTCAGTTCTGCGCTGTAGACACGGTTTAGTTCCTCCTTGAGATGTGCATCATCCACACTGTAATTCTGTAACACTGATAACCCTGGGACTCACCCTTCTGTCCCTCACAGATATGATATATCGGGGCCACCCAGATGCACCTGCTGTGATGCTGAGCATCTCCCTGCAATCCGGATTGTCACTATTTACCTGCTTTGGGCTCCATGCGCGGCCTGATGTCTCCCTCCTACAGTAGTCCTACCAGATCTATTTTTCTGCCTATGAAGCTACAACATAGACTTGACTCCGCACGCTGACTCCTGGCTTTCCAACATGGCACCTCTCACACCTGGGGCCTACATCCAGTTTAAGGTTCCTGTACTCATGTGACAGGCACACCACATTCTGGGAATTGCCGATTTTGGTCCCCTGGTCTTTATCACCTAAGACTGATTCATAGTGGCTGCACACTGCTCTGCCTGCTCTCCTTGCCTTCCACAAGTTGGACCTTCAAGTGCACTCTCTACTCCTGCATCCTTCGATCGTGGTGTGGGGCCCCATCAACATCAGCCACCATCAGAGAAAATTGCAGGTCAGGCTCTACCTCACATCCAAAGGCACACCTATGCCTAGGTGCTCTCTAAGGTGGCCCAGATCCATTCCTCATCTCATTGACTCACTCATGTGACTATGTCTTATACATCTTTTACTCAGTCTCCCTGATTTCCAGTCGGTTTTTAGTTGATACTGTGGGACGTATTAACTTACTATCCTTTTTAATGCTTTCTAATCCTAGAAACTGGCCGTCACTCAGTCACTGACCTGTGCATAGTGTCACCATCTTGATTCCTAAGTTTTCCCTGTATCTAGACCTATTCACTTTATGTGCTAAACCCTGATGACTCATGGAAGTGGTTTATTACGTACTACCTCACTTTGAAAGTACTTTTTTCTACATCCATATTGACTTTACCATTGACATGCCATGTCTCACAAATAAAAGAATCAATCACAACCTCAAAAGCCTAGCATGTTTTCCAGGAGCAGCAAAACTGGCCCCCACTCTCCTCAGCTCCGGCATCCTAGGGCCATGACTGAGACCCTGACTCCCCACATTCCATTGTGGCTGAAGTGATCAAACAAATAAAGGCCAACATCCAAATGGAATTCCGAGCCTTGGTCACGGAGTTATGATCAGAAATTGCTGCTTTGGGCTCCTGTATGGACTCTTTAGAAAAAAACACAGACAAACTATGTGCCTTTCAATCTCAAACTGACCAGGACTTAGCTACTCTACATATTGAGCTCGACAATCTCAAAGAACAGTTAGAGTACCAAGAAAATTGCTCCCTTCTACCTTCCTACCTACAAGAACTATTTTCTACTCTGGTTCCAGACCTGCCTACTGATCTTCAACCAGACCACACACTTCATGCCTTCTGGCTAAAACCTCAACCTTCTCTTCCCCCTCGGGATGTAATCATATGACTACATTATTATTCAGCCAAAGAGAAGATTCTCCTTGCTGTCCACAAACTCTGGACTATCTCCCACTCTCGGAACAAATTCTCCATTTTTTCAGGACCTTTACCCATCACTGTAAAGAAACTACTGGACTTCTCTGAAATTACTCAATCCCTAGGATCTTCTGGAATTCGCTACCAATGGGGATTCCCGTTCCAGCTCACTTTCAACTACAACAATCATACTCATTCACTCAAAACACCAGCACAAGGTTGAGATCCCCTACAGTCGCTGAAGCTTCTTGACCTCCTGGACTCATCCTCTTTAACGTCTTCAGTGTCCAGAAAATGACCTCCACAAGCTGAATGGCCTACTACTTAATAATTGCAGATATTACCTTTTCATCTGTCCAATGTCTTGTACATACTGTTACCTCTCAATTTTCTAGTTGTCTCATAAACACTTTAGCTTTAATACTTTTGCACGTTTTTTTACCGCTTATTACCCATTGGGGTAATGATGTGCCACTGGATCATTAGGAGCCATATTTAGATAAGTTTTCTTTGCCTACTGCCCAGGCTCTTTGTTATCACCCAACAGAGGCACATTGGCTAGTGACACTCCCAGACAATTTCCCACTAATTGCCACATAATATTATGTTAGCTGCTGTTTTTTCCCTCCCTCACATGTGGTGTTGTGGTATTTTAGAACTTCATTGTATTTGTTCTATTACTGCACCTTGGGTTTTCCTCTCTTTTTGAGGTGCCGCTGTCTCGGGGGACATCCAGGAGTCTATTGACACGAACATTGGGCTTCATCTAACCCCGACTCCAAACACTTCCCTGTGGGGTGTCCATTGACAAAGCACCCTTATTGTTAATTTACTTCCTGACCTCACATATAATTTGCTTGTTTTCAGTTTTCTTTTTTTCCATCTAGGAATGTTTATTGTTCATGTTAACATTCATTCATCTTTTCTCTCGGTTATCTAAAGATACAAAAACATGTGAGGTCCATAAATCTTTTTCTTTGCAAAGATAACTTTGAGATCAAGCATACAGTACATAAAATGCTTATATACAATATAGACAATACATTATAGCTTCAATAAGCAGGATGCTAATGTATATTGTACAAATCCACTTCAGAAGTGAGTTTATAATTCAAATATTATGTGTTATCCTATTCTGTTTCTATGTTCGCTTTATATTTCAATAATTATTATGTGTCTTTTAAATTCAGAGATTCTGTGTGTGTGTTGTGTATGTGTTTGTATGTATGTGTGTGTATGTATGAGTGTATGTATTTTGAAAGACAAAATAATGTATATGACTGTATTGTCAGTCCTTGCTCTTTGTGTATGCATGTTTATGAGCGAGATAGATATGAAAGTATGAAACATAAGAGCATGCACTATGCATGTGTGCATGTGCGTGTGTAAGTAAATAGTACATGAGTGAATGTGTGAACCATGTGTTTAGGCCTGAGAGAAAGTACAGGCCTGCAAACAATAGCATACCTGAGAAAGATAGTATCAAGGAGATAGGGGAGAGAGCCAGAGTACATTGTAGTGTAAATAAGGTTTACTTAAGAAGGTAAATAGATGGTAAGGCTAATAAATAGTTAATAGAAATAGATGGAAAATGCAAGCAGAGTTGAAAACAATGTGTATATAAAATACAGGCAGATACAGACAAAAGACTTTATATATGATTAGGTTAAGAAAGTTAGTATAAATGCAAGCGGAGTATATACCAATATGTATAATGCAAGTAGCTACAGACAGCTATTGCAGGAATATAGAGAAGTTAGTGCAGAGAAAAAGATAGTTTATATTGTAGCATGAATCTCCTAATGGTTCCAAGTGTATGAATGTGTATGGAAAAAGACATCTATTTCAGTTTGTGTTAGAGCTTATAAATCTTAACCCAAAATGTACTGCTTCAGGTGCAGGGAGTTAACTGTCATCACACCACCCACAACTGGACACTGCCTGGAACAATGAGTCACTACTCTATGCTAAGTTGTACATCCTGTCAAGCACATGTAAGAGACAATTTCTTTGTTTGATATTTGCTGGCTTCCAGCCAGTTCATATATCGATCTGCGCATACGGCCACGGTGGCACACTAGGGTCATTATGTGTGGCTCAAGCTCCGCCCTCCACAATTACATAATTATAGGCAATATTAGAGCTCCTTTGCAGACCCATTCAGAAGATTCAATGTGCTAAATTATATCATGTTGCAGATGCTTCTCTTAACTCTTGTGATGCTGTGTCTCTCACGACGAATCGCAGATGGCACAAATATTTCTGTTTTAGAGGATTCACATTCAGTTGTCGGACGCATCACACCAGTACCTCCATTTTAATTTTGTCACTTATAACAGCTGAGATTGGAGTCTGTGTTGAAGTGCATGGCTGCTTTGTAGTAACAAGCATATTTAATATTTTCATGTGTAATGCAGTAAAACAAATCTCTGCCTAAGATGTTAGTATCGTCAAGTACAATGTAGAATTTTGCAGGTACACAGTATGTGTCAAAAGTCAAATTTGCTTGTAAGCAATAAAATACATAATAATATAATGTGATTTCTCAAGTAACTCACCAAACACAGCCATGGTTCAGTCAGTGGTGTGTCAGCAAGGTTTTTCAAGTAGACAGATTCGGGTAATATGGAAGCTGCTGAACCAGTGTATAGCATTAATTCAATAGCAGGTGACTGCCCTGCTGATGTAGTTTCAATCTGTACACTGCACATTATTTTATCAGCAATGCATGTATTTATGTTTACACAATAACCTCAGGTGTAGCAACTTCATATACTTTAGACTCCAACACACTTTGGAAAAATGACCTTTTTTAAATGCATATCTTCAGCAGGGCATTTAGAAAAATATTCAGTGTAATAATCCATACCTGTAGCACAAATTCCTTTGAGTTTTGTGATGTTGTTGATTTTGTGCAGTCTCTTTTCACAGCATTTTTGTATGACTTCTTGTACTTCTCTGTATCCAAGGCCTGTACAGGATGCATGTCTTGTACAGTGCACGCAATCCCTTGGACTATCATTTTCTCCAGCGCCATTGATAATTCTATCTGCCTAATAATATTAATAGCCTCCTGTAGTGTCAGATCTGTATCTTATGAAATAGTTTTTTCCACATGCTGACCTTGAATCATTTCATTCACCATGTTACCAAATTCACAAGTGATCATCATCTCCCTCAAGGTAGCAATATACTGTTCTGTAGATTCACCATTTTTCTGTCCGCATTAGAGGCACCTAAAACATTCAGCTACAATATTCACTGTGAGAAAAAGAAGTCCTTTAAATGCTGTTAAAGCAGTAACATAGAAGGTTGGAGGAGATTTTAAACTAGGCTCCGGGGGGAGGGGCAAGCAAGTATTTATGGGATAGACATTGAGAGTAGTAAGGAGGAATTTAACAAGAGTCAAGGGGGTAGAGAGGGGGGAAAGGGAAGCATAGCCGATAAGGAGAGGCTCTTTTTAAAGCAAAAAGAAATACCTAAGGGAGGCAATAGACTTAAGTGTATGCTTGCAAATGCAAGAAGCCTGACAGGTACAATGGGGGAGTTAGAACTAGTAGCAATGAATGAGCAGTATGATATTATAGGTATTACGGAGAACAGGTGGGATGATACACATGACTGGGCAGTCAACTTGGAAGGCTATTCTCTCTTCAGGAGGGATAGGGTAAATAAAAGGGTAGGAGGACTATGTCTTTATATTAAGCCAGAATTAAAACCAAGTATTCAGGAAGTTATATACGAGAATATTGGTGATAATATAGTGGCATTGTGGGTGGAAATATCCAGCGGAGGAAAAAGTTCAGAGAAGTTGCTGATAGGGATATGCTATAAACCGCCAGATATTAGTACGATTGAGGAAGCCCAACTTCTACAACAAATTGAAAAGGCTACACAACTAGGTCAAATTTTAATTATGGGGGATTTTAATTATCCGGACATTGATTGGAGTACTGAGACCTGCGGTACAGCTAGGGGAAATAGGTTTCTGAGCACGCTTAAAGACCATTACATGTCCCAATTAGTAGAGGAACCAACTAGGAACCGGACTATACTGGACCTAGTTATAACAAACAATGTAGACGTAATATCAAATATTCAAGTAAAGGAGCAGTTGGGAAACAGTGATCATAATATGGTCTCTTTTGAAATAAGTTTCCAGAAGCAACGGTACAAGAGATCAACTAGGACTTTAAACTTTAGAAAGGCAAATTTTAATATGCTAAAGGAGTCTTGAAAAAGCATAGACTGGGACAAAGCCTTTGAAGGAAAAAATATGGAAGAAAAGTGGGCTGTCTTTAAAATGTTGTTGGAAACATACAATTATCAGTTCATTACTATGGGAAATAAATGTAAAAGAATTAAGTCTAAACCAATGTGGCTAAATAAAAAGGTAAGGGAAGAAATGCAAAGGAAGAAGCGTGCATTTAAATTATTTAAGTCTGAAGGGTCAGAGGAGTCCTTCCGTAGGTACAAGGAATGTAATAAAACATGCAAAAAGGAAATTAGATTGGCTAAATTACAAAATGAAAGGCACGTTGCAAGAGAAAGTAAGACAAACCCCAAAAAGTTTTTTAAGTATATAAATGGCAAAAGGATTAAAAAAGATAATATAGGACCCCTAAGAAGTGAGATGGGTGAATTGATAAATGATACTAAGGAAAAAGCAGAGGTATTAAACACTTTCTTTTCTTCAGTATTTACCAGAGAGGAACAAATGGCAGAAGTAATGCATAAAAATGGAAATGAAACCATGCCATTAATTAATACTTGGTTGTCAGAGGAGAAGTCCAAAGGCGACTGAAGAATATTAAGATAAATAAAGCTCCAGGTCCAGATGGCATACATCCAAGGGTCCTTATGGAGTTAAACTCAGAAATAGCTAGACCGCTATTCTTAATTTTCAGAGATTCAATCTCATCAGGCTCAGTACCAAGGAATTGGCGAATAGCAGATGTGGTGCCGTTGTTTAAAAAGGGGATGAGATCACAACCAGAGAATTATAGACCTGTAAGCCTGACATCAATAGTGGGGAAACTACTGGAAGGTATTTTAAGGGACAGTATTCAGGATTACTTGATACGCAATAAAATTATTAGTGGGAATCAACATGGATTTGTGAGGGATAGGTCATGTCAAACTAATCTAATTAGTTTCTACGAGGAAGTTAGTGGGAACTTAGACCAGGACAGCACAGTAGATGTGGTATACTTAGATTTTGCAAAGGCCTTTGATACAGTGCCACACAAGAGGTTGGTTTACAAAATAAGGGAACTGGGTCTAGGAATCAAAATTTGTACTTGGATCGAAAACTGGTTAGAGAATAGGGAACAGAGGGTTGGGATAAATGGAACATTTTCTAATTGGTCAAAAGTCTTAAGTGGAGTACCTCAAGGTTCCGTGCTGGGGCCACTCCTTTTTAATATATTTATTTATGACCTTGGTGATGATTTAGAGAGTAAAGTTTCTATTTTTGCAGATGACACTAAACTCTGTGAGGAAATAAAATCAGAGCAAGATGTAGCTTCTCTAGAGAGGGTCTTAAATAAACTGGAGGATTGGGCGGCCAAATGGAATATGAGGTTTAACACAGATAAATGTAAGGTTATGCATTCAGGGATCAAAAACAAGAACGCAATCTATAAATTAAATGGAATTAATTTAGGAGAATCTATAATGGAAAAGGATTTGGGAGTGCTCGTAGACAGTAGACTTAGCAATAGTGCTCAATGTCAAGCAGCAGCTGCAAGGGCAAACAAAGTATTGGCATGCATAAAAAGGGGCATAGATGCAAGGGAAGACAGTGTAATTTTGCCACTGTATAAATCATTGGTAAGACCTCATCTTGAATATGCAGTACAGTTCTGGGCACCACTCTATAAAAAAGATAATTTGGAACTAGAAAGGGTTCAGAGAAGGGCAACATAATTGATAAAGGGTATGGAGTCATTAAGTTATGAGGAAAGGTTAGCCAGTTTAGGCATGTTTACTTTAGAAATGAGGCGTCTAAGGGGGGATATGATTACTATGTACAAATACATTACGGGTCAATACAGAGAGCTTTCATGGGAACTTTTTACCCCAAGGACCATACACAGGACACGTGGTCATCCCCTAAGGTTAGAGGAGAGGAAATTTCACAACCAGCAAAGGAAAGGGTTCTTTACGGTAAGGGCAGTCAAGATATGGAATTCATTGCCAGGGCAGGTTGTGATGGCAGATTCAATAGATATGTTTAAGAAAGGGTTAGACAAATTTTTAGCGGAAAGGTGTATCCAGGGATACAACCGTTAATTAAAATGAAGTATAGTAGTAGATATAGGGTAAAAATAGGACTGCAATATTAAGTCTGGGGGGATTTTCAGAATTGAAACAGATTGGCGGTTGCTTACTCTGGATTAATTTCAAATATAATTGCAGGATCACAGGAGATCCAAAATAGGTTGAACTTGATGGACTGGTGTCTTTTTTCAACCTCATCAACTATGTTACTATGTTACTATATCTGTCATCCACTAAAGGAAGTGTTTAAAAGATGTGCTGCCTTGGTGAAGGTCAGCACATCTTTTAAACGCTCAGTAAAGCATTTTTTTTGGCTTCTGAGAGTCCTGTATAATTAATTTCAATCAAGTAGTATTCATACATTCTAAGCAATGCCATAAAAGGCATTGTAAGCTCAGCAAGTTGTGAAAGGAATGGTGCAGGTGAATTCAGTGAAAAAAGGGTAATACTCATTGCCAATATGTTATGTAGTGGTCAGGATGCAGATAGAAGTGACATCCAAAATAAGTTTTTTTTATTCAGCATGAAGATCTTACATAACAAAACACAAGAAGTTACTTTCTATTCATAAGTACTTAGTGCTCTTTTTCATATTGCCACCTAGTGTTATAAACTGCCAATACACCACAACTTGGTGGTTGAGACGAGTGCAGGAAAAAGTCAGAAGTTCACTAAAATGCACTTAGACATAGCGATGGTTCTCAGGAGAGAAATATAAATAACTTGGTCTGTCCCCAGATATTTGGTGCATGACTTTTATCACCACAGAGTTTTAGCATGGGAGGGGGCTCTGCATTATAAAGCCACCAGGGGGCTTATAAAGGCAAGTTTCCCTTTACAAGGCAGCGCCGCTTTAAATTTTAGCTGTCAACTCGCCGATTTCCGGCGACTTGAAGAAACCGGAGTATGATACATTTACCCCCTGAGAAATCTGAAATCTGATTTTTGTCACAAATAGAGATTAGTGTGTGGATCTGTATATATTATAAAGCCACCAGAGATCTGGGGTCTATTTAATAAAGCCATCCAAAAGCAGGCGTCTGATTTCTGCCCAATCTTAGTTTCTTCTCTATGAAATAATTTATATTATTTGTCATTTGTGCATTGTTACCTGATGATAAACTCTAATCCTATGTATGGAAGCTCAATAAAGGCAGTGCAATGCATCTACTGCATCTAATGATGCAGTAGATGCATTGCATTGATATCGAGCCAAATCATTAACCTCATATCAGTATCCGTATCAGCTGTGCCAGAATGCATGTTTTTCGAAAGGCAAACTTTTTTTTAGCAGGATTAAGATTAGATGCGGGCCATTTGGTTCTGTCTTGAATATACTTAAGTTATTTTCAATACAATTCTCTCCTTAATGGATTATATGAGAATTATAATATAGGCTGAATAACAGCATATCCCACTAGACTGGTCTGTGTATTGCATATCAGTCAATAGAATGCAGTCTGTATTGTATATATATGTTACTTGAATGTTCTGTGCATTGTATAGAGATTACTATAATACTCTGTGTATTTCAAAGAGATCACTAGGAATTTCTCAGGATTGTAAATTGGTGACTAGAATTCACTATGTATTGTATAGTGGTCACTAGAATGCTCCATTTATTCTATATATGTCATTAGAATTCTCTCTGTATTTTATAAAAATTATCTTTGCATTGTATAGAGGTCATTGTAATGCTTTGGATATTGTATATAGGTTACTAGAATGTTTTCTTTATTGGATTGGGGCCGTTAGATTGTTTTTTTGTACATTGTATAGAGGTCAATAAAATGTTCTGTGTATTGTAAATCCATCACTAGAATGCTCTTTGTACTGGTTGAAGGTCACTAGAATAGCATCTGCTTTGAATATTAATCAGAAGGTGATGGTAGGGGTTGAATTTAATTATGTCTTTGACATAACACTTTTTCACATATTTCATTGGCTATTAAAACTGCGCCCACAATAAACAATCTACTTCTGCATAGGTTTTGTAAAACTCATTTTTTTATTTTGGCACACTGGTTGAAAAACCTGGGCCACTTGATTATGTTTTCCCCCCACTTGCTTGTGTCTGCCAGCTTTTGCTGGTAAAATATGTAAATAAACACAATTTGCACTGGTTATTACACACTTTTCAGAGTTTTTAAATGCTTAGATCCTTGTACGCTAGCACTGATTCACAATATAAAAATTGCTGGCAGCATTCATAAAGCATACCGTTGTTGACTTCATATCAGATTAATTATTGATTAAAGTCAGTAACTTGGGAAACAATACAAATGACATTCACACATATATTGTCATCATAAATTCAGAAATGTATTTATTTTCTGTTTTGACATTTAAAGAAAAGTTTAAAACAAAATACTACAATATTTATTTCACAATGTTATAAATGATTATTAAACATTATTGTATTTTCTATGACAAATACACCATGAAATGCAGCATGCCATGTGTATATACAGAGGCATGCATATGATTTGATTTCCAACTTTGTTTTTTACCAAAAATTGTATTATGCTCTGTACAGTTAAATGGCTAACACACATTTCCTACTTTGTATAACCCATGCAACACAGTAAAGAGGAGCCACTGCATGGGCTTCTATATTGCTAGAAATGGTCATGCATCATTTTTTATTTTTACATATTAAGCCCATCAAGTATTTCTAATCTTTTGAAGATTGTAACCTTCCTATGCTGTATATATTTATTTTTGCTAAATTAGCTTGCTAGTACTAATGATTATATATACACTATATGAACAAAGGTATTCAGACACCATTACACCAAGAGGGACTATAATGACATTGTATTCATACATATATTTCAATATAGAGTTGGTCCCCCTTTTGCAGTGACAACAACTTCCACTTTTCTTGCAAGGTTTTCCACAAGATGCTGGAGTGTTTCTGTGGGGACTTGTGCCCATTCATTCTGTAGAGCATTTATGAGGTCAGGCACTGATGTTGGATGAGAAGGCCTGGCTCCCAATCTCTGTTCCAGTTCATCCTAAAGACATTCGATGGAGTTGAGGTCATGGCTCTGTGTGGGCCAGTCAAGTTCTTTCAAACCAATCTTATCAAACCATGTCTTTGTAGTACTTGGACTGGTACACAGTCATGTTGGAATAGAAAAGGACCTTCGCCAAACTGTTGCCACAAATTTGGACGCATAGCATTGTCCAAACTGAAGCATGGTATGCTGAAGCATTAAGATTGGTCTTCACTGGAGAAATGGGGCCTAACCGAAACCCTGAAAAACAGCCCTATGCCATTATCCCTCCTCCACCAAACTTCACAGTTAGTATAAATCAGTCAGGCAGGTAGGGATCTCCCGGCATCTGCCACATCCAGACTTGCCCATTCTGACTGCCAAACAGGAAAGCGTTTTACGCACCATGCGCCTTAGCAGTCGTTGACCCCGCTCTGTTATTTTATGTGGTCTTCCACTTCGTGGCTGAGTTGCTGTTGTTCCTAAACGCTTCCACTTTGTAATAACATGACTTACAATTGACCGTGCAATATCCAGCAGGGATAAAATTTCGCAACTCCACTTATTGAAAAGGGGGCAGCTTATCACAGTACCACGCTTGAAGTCACTGAGCTCTTCAGAACGACCCATTTTGTATCAAATGTTTGTAAATAGAGACTGCATAGCTAGGTGCTTGATTTTATATACTCTAGCAATGGGTCTGGTTGAAACACCTTATTTCAATAATTAACAGGTGTGGCTAAATACTTTTGTCCATATAGTGTGTATGTATGTATCTATATATATATATATATATATATATATATATATATACTTTTATTTCACCAAATAAAAGGTAGAAAATTTCATATATGGCAAAAAAATCAGTTGTGTATGAAGCTATGATTCATATGGATTTTCAAGTTTCAACATTAATCTACATCTTGTCTAGGATTGACTAATTGTTAACACATTTTTTAGATTAAATAAAGGCATATTTTATGGTTATTCAGTCTTAAATGTTTCCAGTATTTTTGTGTGAAATATTTCAATAATATAATCTATCATGAAAACGTAACTGTTATTGTGTTACAGCCTTTCAGGTATGTAATGGGACTGAATAAGACATCAAATGATTAATATATTAGGGCTATTACGAACATATTAATTGATTTAAATTCTGTATGGGATTCTAGTTTATTTTGTCTTTATGAAAACTTTATTCATACAGTATCTGCTCCTTAAGAAAGAACATCACTGAAGTTTCTCCTGATGGTAACTGTTGTTGTTTTTTTTTGTATAAAGACAAATTTTAAGTTAGTGTTTTATTCAAAATGAGCAAATGTGAACATACAGTAATAAATAAAACAGTACATAACATAAAAATAAATGCCATGCAAAATACTTTCAGAAAAAAACATATTTTCTTAAGCAAAAAGATATAGATTTTATGAATGCAACCAATCATTTTTCATTAAGACCCTAAGGTTAGAATGTTTCCAATCATTCCATCCAAATGTCTCACTTCAATTCAGAATTTTAAAAAGATCATCTCCTCTAGGACCTTTATTAACCCTTTGAAAAGCAAACACCTTGAAAAGGTTGGAAAAGGTTGGAAATATTGGTATTATGCATTATTAAATGTCTTGGTACACTGTGATATTTAAGAGTCAATCTAGTATTCTGGATAAATTCTATAACATGTCAAAAAAACAAAAACTGTATGTCAGAAAGATATATACTACATAAAACAAACCTTTCCAACTAAATGAGGAAAAACTCTTGGAAAAAAAAGTATATAGAAATATATTCCTATTAATAAATGAATAACACTTTTAGTTTACTGTCAGCTATGGACTTGATTTAACAAGATTAATTTATTAAAATATCTCAACATAGATCCCAAAGAGGGTACAACTTATGTGCGAGTAGCAGGGAGTGTTCCCTCTAAGCTGAGCAATCTTAAAAGGAAAGAGTTAAAAGGTCACTCTAATGAGGCCTCCACCCTAAAGGTTTGCATTCACAATCTGCAGGATGTTTCCAAGTAAGATACAGGTTTAACTCTATCATTTCCAGATTGCTCAGATTAGAGGGAACACTGGTAGCAGGCCCAACTCCCTCTTCAATGTGGACCTAAAATTATTTTCCAAAATTCTGGCCAACAGACTTGCTTGTTGTAAGCCTTCACTGGTCCATCCGGATCAAGTGGGCTTCATACCTATCTGCTAAGCAGCAGACACGCTAGTAGGGCCATAGACATAATACATTCAGCTAATACCTGTAGGATACTTGGTCTGGTGGTGGTGCTTGATGCAAAGAGAGCTTTTGACAGAGTTTTGTAAACCCTTTATGTGCCAGAATCTTCACTTGATGGGTATACACTGCCCCTCCCTCAAAGACATTGCCTCTCTTTATTTTAATCTGACTGCCTCAGTCTTCATTAATGCAGTGCCTCTTCACCCTTCCTGATTCGTAATGGCATACATCAGGGCTGCCCTCTATCTCTGCTTCTCTTCGCCTTAATGATGGAGCCACTTGCAGCCAAAATTTGTAGCACTGCAAATAACACAGATGTTCCCAGTGGTTCCCTGACAGCTAAACTTAAACTCTATGCAGATGATGTTCTCCTCACCCTGATGAATCCTCCTGTATCCCTCCCCAAACTTCGGACTTCAATCGAACTTCGGGACTATGGTTTCTCATCTAATTTTAAGATGAGCACTAAAACTATTTATTGGCATTAAAGCAAGTTGGCATCAAATGATATTGAGCAAACTAAGCAAATTTTCTACTCATTATGATGAATAGAGTTGGCCAGAGTTGGGCTTATGCAGCACAAGAACAAAAAAATTAGATTCCAAAAACTAGCATTTTGGAGACAGTAGACAGAGGTGACGCTAATAAGAACTCACTTTTTACTTTCAACCAGATAAATTTTGCTCAGTTTAAATGGATCTTCTAAATTAGATACATTAGTCAGAATGCTTACATTAGGTTCATTAAAATTAGAGATGCTCACTGACCCCCGTGTTTTGGTTTTGGTTTTGGATCTGGATTACCATTGTGTTTTGGTTTTGGTTTTGCCAAACCATACACTTTCAAAGAGAAATTGCTGCAGTTGTTGCCAGTGATAAGAAAAAGGCCATTGTCATGCCTGGGCATAAGACCAAAAATCCACCTCTTTAGTTTGGAATTATTTTTACACAAATCCTGACAACAGTTGTCTAGATATTTGTAGCATTTTAAAAGCCACACTCAGTAGAGGTAGGGACCTTAACCATCTGCGGTCCTCATCCATGTTACGTCATTTTTCAGCGAGTTCTTGGAAAGCTGTTGGGAAAATCAGAAACTTAAGTTAAAAAAAAATAACAACAAGCAGTCCAGTATCATCTGCCTCCCTTCTCTGATCTACATCCCAGCACTTGCAATCTACCCCCCCAACACCTTCATCATCAATATCCCCAGAACCAATAATTTACAGTTAAACAATTCTTTGCAAGAGGAAGAAAGTATGAAATCTGTCACCCAGTCGCAAAGCGGATCACAGACGCCATAAGGACTATGCTAGTATTACATCTGCGTGCAATGTCCATTATTAATACAGCTGGTTTTAGACAGTTACTTGAGGTGTTCTGTCCCTATTACCAAATTCCATGACGACACCATTTTACTCGAAAAGCTATTCCTCACCTCTACCAGAAAGCTCTTAAAAATGTAATCATTATGCTACAAAATGACATTCTACCCACTGTACACTTAACCACAGATATGTGGGCAAGCGGAACTGGGCAAAGTATAGATTATATGACTGTGACAGCCCACTGAGTTGGTGATTTGCCTTCACCAGCAGCGACAGCAGCAGCATGTACCCAAGTATGTCACATTTTTCAGAAGTAGGCTACTCTGTGTATCAGCAGCTTCCCTAAGAAGCATACAGCTGACAATCTGTTCCAAAAACTAAGGGATGTCATTGAAAGATGGCTAATCCTGCTTGGACTCTCCTGAGGATATGTCATTTCTGATGACGACCCAAATATTGTTCAAGCATTATAGCAGGGTTGAATTCCATCACATTTCCTGTTTTGCACAAACAATCAACTTGGTGTTACAGAACTTTTTAACAATGACATGCAGGAGATGCTGTTTTTGTCCGTAAAAAGCATTTGAGGGGAATATACTATAGTCCAGCAAAGTAGTCACCTGTGAAGAGAGTGCAGACACGGTTAGCTTGAGCCAAGTGTTTGCCTTAATAATACATTTTGACAAGGAGCTACAGAACATTAACGTGTGACATAAAACAAAGTAAATGTGCTAACTATATTTTAATTGTAAACGGAATACTTAATTTGCTTCGCAAGGATCCAAGAGCTATCGACATCTTGTTTAGACATCTTCTCCTTCAGTTTCTTTGGCAACTGCTTGTTGTACAAAAAATGCTTTCCCAAGACACCCAGTGGTGATGCAGATGATTCCGCACAACATTTAGATATTTGCTCTGCTGTAAAAGAATTGGCCAAAAATCGTGACAGCTCTGCCCTAAGATGAACTACTTTTTCCATTTTGAAGGACATTATCGGCAATTACATCATAGTACACAGACTTCTATGATGGTGGGATGAATTAGTATTGTTTGAGGAAGATTAGCACTGAACCCTGCCACCTCTCCTGTTTCTGAGTGAGCTATGGTACAATAAAATGTAACTGCAGATTTACACTGCAGCCCTATTATTTCTATTTTAGCAATTACAATTAGCAATGGAGCAATGGAGCTCTTCTCTTTGGGTGTTACCTATATAACGCAGTAGAATTTGCCTGCAAATTTTACAGACAAGCCTGCTTGTCTTCCTCTTCATCAATGACTCTTAGCAATTGAGCACTCGACTTTGGGTGTATATTACACCCAAACCGTATTAATGCAAATTAGGAAAATACAGTTTAATCCATGCTTGTGTTTGGAAAGTGCAAATTGGTGCCAGAACCTCACGTGCCAGAACTGCTGCCCCTGGTGCCACCCTGCTGCCACTGGCGCAGGATTTACACAATCAACTGCTGAAAGGGCCCTTTCAGCAGAACTGCTGAAAGTGCCCTTCTTTGTGGGTACATTATCAGAATGCTAACGATTAGACATACCACTGGTGGATGGACTCTCCACAGGGATTGATGTCATTTCTGATTCTGAGCATACATTATCCTCTACTGCCTCACTGTTTTCTTGCAGCTCGGCTTTGACGCGTAACAGTAGTTGTGCACCACTTTTAGACTCCAAATTACTTGGTCTTGCTTGGTCACGAGTGACCGTACAAGAAGAAGGCTCGGTAACATTTTTGGATCTGCCACTAATGGAGGAAGGCGAAGGCCTTATTCTTTCTTTGCCACTGCGTGTGTAGAATGGCATGTTGGCAATTTTTTTTTTATCAGCACTTAACTTTTCCTCAGTTACACTTCTTTTTCGCTTCAACACGATACATTTTTTTTAGGTGTGTGTTTTTTCCCCTGATTTAAAAAGACTATGTACTTTGACATCGCCTTTCCCAGATGACGTACTGGAAACACTATCATCAGGACTGGTGACAGAATCGGGTTGCTGATTCTGCTCATATGTGGACTGCTTTGAATCCATTTTAATGAGGCCAAAGCACTTGTAGTGCCAAAATTGTATTAGATAGATACTGCTGACAAATATGACTTTTGACAGCCAGAAAAATTACAGTAAAACACTGAGGAATATGGGACACCCCAAAAGCTCTTGGAATGCTAAAAATTGTTTTAAACACTGCTGACAGATATAACTTTTGACAGCCAGAAAAATTACAGTAATACACTGGGGAATATGGGACACCCCAAAAGCACTTGTAGTGCTAAAAATTGTTTTTTATACTGCTGACAAATATGACTTTTGACAGCCAGAAAAATTACAGTAAAACACTGGGGAATATGGAGCACCCCAAAAGCACTTGTAGTGCTAAAAATTGTTTTTTATACTGCTGACAAATATGACTTTTGACAGCCAGAAAAATTACAGTAAAACACTGGGGAATATGGAGCACCCCAAAAGCACTTGGAGTGCTAAATATATATATTTTTATACTGCTGACAAATATGACTTTTGACAGCCAGAAAAATTACTGCAAAAGAATGGAGAATAAGGGACACCCCAAAAGCACTTGGAGTGACAGAAATTGAAAAAAAAAACCACCTCTATCATCCTCTTACTGCTGTAACAATTGGTATTAAGATTAGAATTGTATTGAATAGAAACAATAATGTGCCCAATTACTGCTCTGTCCCTGTGCTGATATAGCCTGTGACCTAACCCTGCTCTCTCCCTCTGTCAAATGGCGATGGATTGCTGTGGAGGCTGGTATTTATGCTTTTCAAATCTCGCGAGAACCGAGCTCAGAAATACGAATACGTCACGATGATGTTTTGCCTCGATTTCGATTCCGAATGGGCGAGAGAGTACTGAGCGTGCACGGCTCGGTACTCGGATAGGCTAAATTCGGATGAATTCGGATCTCGGGGAACCGAGCCCGCCCATCTCTAATTAAAATTAAAAAAGGTAAAATTGTGAAAGCTGAAACTCAGGCAGTCTTGATATTCCCTTATTATCTAACATTTTACTGAAAGAGTAACACTATTGAAACAAATGTCAGTAAGAAAATATTACCAAGCATTGTATAAATGATGATGATTCCTGCAAATACACAAAATGGGCAAACTAGATAAAAATAAGCCAACTGGTATTGTTAATGTATATTGAAAAAATCACCAAACACCAGCAACACAAGCCAAATAAAAAAACATGCTTATCACCCAAATTGCATCAAGGAAACCATGCTGCCAACCATCACTAAATTTACTTAAGCAGGGTGCCCACTACAGAATTTTACGACCAATGTTGTTATCAATAATGATTTTACTAATGACTGTAAAAAAGAAATTCCTGATCAGCATGCTAGTTCATGCGTAAAAACTGTATGTTTTAAAAGATTTACCCTCAGATCTGTGCTCTTCCACTGTCATAACCATCAGCTGAAAAGATCATGACCCTGTAAACTTTGTGGAGATCCTGATCGTGAGTGCATACACACTGCAGGACTGGAAGGATGTCGTTCCATAGCTGAACGAGATTTATAGTTCTGCTGAACATTCAAAACAAACAATGGTCGGTGATTTGGAAGACTATCATTCATTGTCTAAGTATACACACTAATGCAATAGCGGGCTGAACAGTCATTTATGGGTGATTGGTCTGACAATTGGCTGAAAACACTGTAGTGTGTACCTAGCCTTACAGTTATGTAAATTTTTATCTGCAGCTTTAGAACTTCTTGTCCAGAACATGTGGAATTCAGGTAGCCCATTGAAAATATCCACAATTACCATTTTTTTACAGTGTACCAAGATATTTTCTATTACTTGAAACACAAATACAGGGAAATACATTTTAGAACCAAATAAATAAAACATGAAAACTAATTCATATGAAGATATGGACTATGGGTGTATATGTGATTAAAAAAAAAAAAAAAAAAAAAGCAATTGAATTACTAGAATTCTCTGGAGCGATCACTGCCATCTATGTTTGGACTGTGGGATGACAGTGCAAAAGCTGCTCTAAACTCACCACCTTTAAAGAACAAGCAAGCAGTCGCAAAAGAAAATTCCAACAGAGGAACAACAACCCCAAGCAACTGCAAAAAGAGTAGTTAAGGACCAGCAACATGGAAAAAGAACAGTGCTCTCATACAAAGAAAGACAAAAAACATTGCCTTCCTTACTTTTTCCACCTGAATCCTATATGTAGTTATTCCATCCTCTATTCCTTTCTCATTGTTCCTCTTTTTCAAATTTTATTTAAGTTTTTCTGAATTTTTTATCTGCATATTGTTTTGAGTATTACCTTTAATTATTTATATACTTCTATTTTTATTTTCATCTCCCATTCTTTCTTCACTTTATCATTTCTTCTGGCTTCTCACTGGGTGCTCAATTTATCCACATACCCCAACTATTATGCCACAGTGTGACCACTTTTTTCCTTTCCTGTCACATAGGTCAGATATGCCTCTACACATATAATCCCACTCTCTATACTCCAACTGACCTAATCTATGATTATACTCTCCTTTTCCTCCATTTAGTACTTAAATTTGTGTCTCATTTTTTATTCCACTAACTACTTCATTCATATCTCTTACCTACACACTCTGCTCCCCTACCACATTACTACTTCACCCAAACATAGAGCACAACTCACACTACATACATATACCCCACCTACTTTAAAATTCTTATCTCTCCAGACCTTTTATAAATTTGTCAATCATTCCCTTCCACCAATCCCAAGCCTTATTCTCCCATCTAATCACATTCCAACCCTTTTACCGGCCCCCTAAAAACTTGCACAACTCCAGCACACTAACCGAATCCCCAGAATGAAAAAATGCTACCAAGCAGGAAGTGGAAACCTGTGCAGTCCATTTGCTGACTGGTATTCCAAACGCTCATCTTGGATATCGAAAGTCACAATCTCCACTGCATCCCCGTCTCAGCGCCACTGTCAACACCTCCCACATTAAAAAAAACTGCTCTCTTAAGAGAATATGAGTTAAACAAACACCTTGCTCTTCTCAGAACACATAAGCCCTAAACACAGGGCTTAGAGATTACAACTTCCAGTCCCACCACCTGAGAGCTAAACACCTGAGCTTTAGACACAGGGCTGAGCAATAACACCTACCATCCCCACCACCCCTTCTAGCACACTTTCTTCTCTCCCCACCAACACGCACCCAGGAGAAAGCAATAATCTATAAAACACTGCTATTCTACATTGCACTACATTTCACAGTTATAAACATATACCTATGGCTACAAACATATTATACTGCTATAAAACTTTTTCTGAGTTATAGCAACCCCCTTCTTCTCTCCGCCCCCGTATTATTTTTTCTCTCTCTTTTGTAGGAAACACCACTCAAAAGGCGAGAAAGGTAAGCTAGAAGGAAAAGCAAAAGAAGGAGAGAAGTGAGGGGAAAAAAAAAACAATAGCAAAAAAGAGGAAAAAGACAGATTATTTCAATGGAAACTGCTACATACTACAAGAAACACTGAAATACACCTACAAGGACAATTGATACACTCATCACACTAACCTAGACCCAAAAATGCTACTGAATCTCCTATCACATCCAGCATATCCACTGCTAATGTCAAGAAAACCAAGTATGTAAGCTAACTCAGGTAAGTCTTTATAGCACCTCACACAACCCCTCTTTTCTCTTCCTCACAGAACACATCAGAACGAGACATAGACACCACTGAAACATGGAACCACCCACAATTTCTAAACAATTAAACTCCTCTATCCCCATTGTCAGTGATCAATAACATACCTCACTACAAGCGATTAAAGTTCAAACCACCTGCAACCTATGGTTGTACTATGTTGAAAGAAGTAATAGCCTATAATATGTCCTAAAATGTGCAATATTGATATAAAGCTTACATAACTGATGAGATCCAACACAATCTCTACACATAATAACCATTTCACATGGCAATATGTATAACAACAATATTTTCATAATTAGTTAGACATTATAAATGCATACCTTGAAGCTTCAATCCCACAGTTAATACTATTACATCACATTTAAGGCTAATTGCACATACATAAATTGCATTATTGAGTATCTTGGTTATTAACATGTAAAAAAGCTATAAAGCAATAAAATTAAATATAAAGCTTCACTTCTCACAGCAAATATCACTAAAGAAAAACACTGTACACTTTGTTATATACTTACCAGTCTGTAAATATACATTCAGCACTTGGGGCACACAATATAGTTTCGCAGGAACCCATTTTTCCAGCATAGAAAACCTACCAAATGTTATAGTCTGCAGTTACCACAAAACTGATTTTGGCACATAATTAAAATCTTGCAAAAAAATGCTTTGTTTTTAGATAGTTATTTTTATTTTTTAGAAATATAGGAACAGCATAGAAGGCATGAAGTTAGCTCTACAAATCCTATAATTTAAGCTTTTTCTAATTGAATGTCAATACTATTATTTAAGATCATGACTGACTAACAGAAGTCACATGTCTGCATTGTCATCTGTAATAATTTGAAGCAACAGTTTTTCTTTGCAGAATCAAAATAAACTTTTAACAATTATCCGTTTTAAAATTCATTATATCGGGTAATCACCACAAGTGACAATATGGTTATAGTCTGCAGTTATAATCATGAATATTAGTATGAAATGAACGTTTTATATGTTTTTTTTTAAGAAGCTAGGAAATCGAGCATACACACATCCATATTTAATGAGGAGTGGATGTACAGATACGTCTGTTGATGAATACTGGTCTACATTTACTCTGCCCTAACAGACAATAGACTGCAAAATACATCCAATACATATGTGGAGTCACAAAAGAATGCACAGAAAAAGAAATTTCAATTAATGTCGCGTGTTAATAATTTAGACATTTTTGTTTTCATAGAATACATTTATTACTATGATATTAATGTCTACTCTACATAAAATTTATTTTTATAGTTGCCCCTGTTTGCATATGCGACCATCATCGATATCACTCATCACTTACATTAGACCTGTAGCTGTTGCAAGTGATACAAGAGAAAAACACATACCTTTGTGATGTCCAAAACTTGGATAGGATACTGCTACATGCACTCAAGCTTGTCATGTACTTACAATACATTGAGTACTTGCATATGCCCAGTCCCCTTCCAGATCCACCAATGAAATCATAGACTGTAGTAAGTGTACTTTTTGCTCGAAGATGAATGGGACGTTGCTGCGTTTACTGGTGTATGGTCTAGTTCTGTCCATACGCAGATCAATTTTTAACAAAATATGGCACACATCGAAAATGCATAGAATAGAGTGATAATATTTACAGAACAAATTACTAGATCTGTTTATGAAAAGGGAGCAATAAAACAATTGTAAAACAGATCAGCATAGCACACCTCCTGTCATGATCTCAACAAAGGCGGGGTTTGGGCAACATAGAATGTTTAAACTGATGAATTGTCCATACCTACATTTTATTTCTGTTTTATTTTCTGAAAACTGTTTTGCCTTTGTATTTATAAATGTCAATTTACTATCACCATTTAATTCAATAATCATTCTGATTTGATTTTTTTAAACTCCATTTCATAGCATTCCGTCTTTGTGTTCTTAAATAATTCACATGTCAGATAGACTTGGTTTTATAACACAACATTTATGGAGGGAAATTTTTGGTTTAATGTAACTTTGCTTAAATGAGGTTGTGAGGAGTAAGGGAAGACTTCCTAAGAGTCACATACTGGCTTTATTTAAAGCTTTACATTGAAATTTGGCCTAAACTACATGCAGTTTAGAAGTTTGCAAATGGCCACAACTCGGATATGGATTTAGATTTCCGGCTCCTTCCATGAGGGTGACAAATGCTCCGGTTTGAATCTGAAATCGCATCCAGGATGTGGTGGTTTGCTAACAGCAAATTAAAATGGCCTTTCATAAATGCTTTAGTCAATCAATCAAATATATATTTGTTCTTTATTTAATCATTTTAATTGTATTCATTTAACTATTTAGTTACTTTAGTATGGTGTTAATATCAATTCAAAATATTTCATCTTTAAGTATTAATAGTTACTCTATTGGTTAATAATACCTATTCAATATCTTTGCATTTAAAAGTCAACTACCAACTACTGTAACTTTTAACTAATGTGCTCTTCCCTTTACCAGAAGCCTGGGGGCTGGCCCATGCAGAATAATAATAGAGAACCAACAAGTCAGTTTCGTTATAAATGATGGCAGAGTTAGCTGTGTGAGCAGAAATACACACCACAAGCGTCAATCTGTTTGAAGTTAGAAGAATGGAGGAGTACTAAGAAAAATGGCACATAGAGCTCCAAATAAAGGTGGGCACATGTTAGTATAATTTTAAAGCAGGCAGTTTTGTACTTTTTAATACAATTGGCATTTTTTTTATCAACTTTACTGTAGTGTCTTAATACGTTTTTTTCTTTAACATAATCCAAGTAAGAATAACAGATTGTTTTCCATGAAATTAAATTAATATATCAAGTTTTTGTGAATTTAGGAAACTAAATTTCTAATACAATACATTACTGAAAGCATTTCTTTAACTTATTATTGTATTTAATATGTTACTGATTTACTATATTCAGGCACTCTGTTTATCTTTCTTCTTCTTTGTATATATATAAATTAAGGTATTTGGATCTTTACCACTAATGAATTGCTACTATCTCTCTATTACCCTAAATCATCAGTTTTCTAGGGAGTCACAGTTTTTTTCTACCCCTTGTGCTTAATCCGTTGCCACTCATCATCGAACTTATATATGAATAGAAATAATGATGAGTTACAAACATAGAGACTTAGAATTTAATGTCAGAAAAGAACCTGCAGACATATTGATTCTTTCCTTTTTGTATGTTAACTCTTAGGGGTATATTTACTAAACGGCGGGTTTGAAAAAGTGGAGATGTTGCCTATTGCAAAAAATCATATTCTAGCTAACATTAATTTAGTACATTCTACAAAATGATAGCTTGAATCTGATTGGTTGCTATAGGCAACATCTCCACTTCTTCAAACCCACAGTTTAGTAAATCTAGCCCTTAGTATTACCAATATGTTTATCCCAAACATTCTTGAGTTTTTTACTGGCTACATCCCCATGACAACCAATGAGACACTATTTCAAGAATCTGTTTTTTTTGTCGGTAAAAAAATATATTCCTTTTATTATCTTATAGACCCTCCCTTCCAGTTTGAAAGTGTGTCCTCTTGTTTTTGAAATCTTTGCATTTTTTTAAAAACTTCCTGAACTCTTAATATATTTGAATGTTTTTATTAAAACACTTCCCTTCTCGTCTCTAAGCTGTACAAAACAAGTCTTTCCTGATATGCCTTTTATGCTGCCCATGCACAGCCCTTCTCTAATTCTTTTTTATTTTAATAATGTCTGTTTCAAGGGCCATCAAAACTGTACAGTGCTCAAGGTGAGATCTCGCCAGTTACCTGTAAAGTGGCAAAATAACCTCCTTCTTCCTGCTACTAAAATATTTTCCTATGCAATCAATTATTTCTCTAGTTTCTCTATTCCTTGACTACACTGACAGCTTACCTTCAAATCATCTGAAACTGTAATTCCAAGTGTCCTTTTGTCTGTTGTTATCAATATTATATTGCTATTTATTTTTATTTTGTTTTTGGTATTTCTGAGTGCCACATTCATTATTTATGTTGTTTGTATGTAATTTGTAAGAAATGTTGCAATCACTACAATCTATTCCATTTATATTTGTTTTTTTTACCCTAATTTCCTGCACCTTAAATGGGCTGCTTGATGTGCTATAAAGCTTAATCATGCTAGGTAGTTTTTATAAATTATTGTTAAAATTTCTTAAATAACAGTTAAAAAGAATTCTGAAATATGTTTTTTTCACCTATTAATGTAAGTTTTAATTAATGAAATATACATAATTAATAAAGTATCTCTATACTGAGAAGGAAGTTACTATTTATTAGAGCCACATTCACAGTAGTGAGCAAGTTGAGAAAGGTGACTTCTATACTTAGTTTTTATTCTTATGACATCAGCTTAATTGATCTTAAACTTCTTATTATGTGACCTTCTCACTTGGCTCAAAATTCATCTCTTCACTTTAATCTGAGCTTTAACTACCTTATCATTGTTAATTCTTATGCATATGATGAAGAAGCAAAGTCATATATTAATGATTTAATGATTCAGACTCTGTAGACTCCTTAAACTTTTTCTTTGCAAAACTGTTGCCAGTCAAATCTCATTTTGAATCATAATGCATTTATTCTGAAATAGCCACTTGCTACTATCTTAATTTTTAATATCTATTATAAGTGCACCCAATATAGTTGCCTCACCTTCTACATGCTCCTGATGCTTTCTATAAACCAGCTTAATTGAAGACATTTTTTTACAAAATCATCCAAATAGCCAGGGATTTACCTTCAACTGTAACTACTCCATGATAGCATATTTGGACAATAAACGGATTGCCTTTCTGACATTCACACTAAATGAAACTCTACATCTACTTTCACTGAAGGTGCCCTCAGATCTGCATGTCCTCTGTATTGAAAACCACAAAGTAAGGTACTGTGTAAAGCAAACTGACAACACCTCCCTAATGACACCATTCAGCTCTGCTCTGTATCCAACAAATAACACTCATTCCTTGTATTAATAAAATAATATACAGTATCAATTATTTCTGTATTCCAGGAAAAAAGATATTGTACATTTAAAAACATAGGAATCCAGCAGATTCCCACCAGATGTGCTGACTTTACACTTTGGCTCCCGTGGAATGTCCATTGAAAAGATTCTCACACCTCCACAGAAAACACCTCACCCCTAGCCTTATTCGCTGTGGATTAATTTTTGCGACTTTCAGTAGGTAACAACATAGAAAATTCACTTTGATTTGTTGAATACTCTCTGGATCAAAATATATCTTTTCAAATATGTAAAGGTGCTTGCCGCATCACCCCACTATCAGTTATGGATCACACACATTGATTGAACAATTTATATTATCTCCCTCTTCAATCACAAGCAAACCAGTCTGATTTACTTTTTAATTGTTGACCAAATGTATTCCTACACCTCAAGCTTAGTTCACTCCACCCACTATGCTGCAGTTCCTATAAAGCCATCACAGACATCCATCCTTTAAAAAAATCTTATCCGTGCTGTGGGAGACAGACAGGCTGAAATTCTCCTATTCTCCATACCTCTCTAAGTTGCTTTCCCTCCTGCTCACTAAAGATGAGACAGATAGCAGTGCTATCCAACAGATGGTCTGGTATTCAGAGGAACAGAACACTGAGTTCTCCCTGTGTGATTCCCATCCCAAGAGACCACTCTGTACATATACATAAAGACTATCTGGCATGCCATATCAGGACTGTCCTTTGTAATGCCACATCTGTAAGTAATAAGGCTGTTGCAATTGTCGTCTTTATTGAATCACCCGATATAGCATACGTTATAAAGACACAGGGGTAATTGTATCAAGCTGAGAATTTGTTTCGGTAGGTTTGAAAAATCAATTAGATTCTAGCTATCATCAATATAGTACATTCTACAAAATGATAGCTTGAATCTGATTGGTTGCTATAAGCAATATCTCCACTTTTCAAACCCGCCGGAAAACTTCTAGCTTGATACATTTATTATTATTATTATTATTATTATCCTTTATTATCCTTTATTTGTTAGGCTCCACAAGGTTTCTGCAGCGCCATACACTGCACAAACAGTAGACTATAGAGGGTGAAACAGTACAAAACAATAACCAGAAATACCAGTACTTCAGAAACTCCAGGCTGGTTAATGCAATAAACAAGGAGCAGAAGAACAGGTAGGGAGACAGGAGGGAAGAGGGCCCTGCTCATGTGAGCTTACATACTAAGGGAGGGAAAACAGAACAGGCACAAGGGGAGCCAGATGAGAGGCAAGGGGGGATAACGAGTGGAGGAGATGAAGGGGTTATGCAGATGGTTGGTAGGCTTTAAGGAAGAGATGGGTTTATTTAGTGCACGTTTGAAGGAGCACAGAGTAGGAGAGAGGCGGATGGAACGAGGGAGGTCATTCCAGTGAAGGGGGCTGCACGGGAAAAGTCTTGGATTCTGGAGTGGGAAGAGGTAATAAGAGTGGAGGAGAGGCGGTGATCATTGGCTGAGCGCAGGGAGCGAACAGGAGTGTGAATGGAGAGGAGGTTAGAGATATAGGGGGCAGTAGAGTGGGAGAGAGCCTTGTAAGTGGTGGTGAGGAGTTTGAAAAGGATTCTATAGGGGAAGGGAAGCCAGTGTAAGGCGAGGCAGAGAGGGGAGACAGAGGAGGAACGGCGCGAGAGGAAGATGAGTCTTGCGGCCGCGTTGAGTATAGAGAGGAGGGGGGAGAGATGGGAGTGGGGGAGGGCGGTGAGGTGGAGGTTGCAGTAATCCAGGCGGGAGATGATGAGTGCATGTATGATAGTCTTGGTGGCATCCTGAGTGAGAAAGGGATGGATGCGGGCGATGTTGCGTAGTTCCATTTTAGAGATATTGATTTTGAGAAAACGCGCGGACATGCAAGAGGAGATGGCGGAGAGGCAGTCAGATACACGAGAGAGGGCGGCGGAAGACAGGTCAGGAGAAGAGATGTAGAGTTGAATGTCGTCAGCATACAGGTGATACTAAAGACCGAAGGAGGAGATGAGAGCACCAAGGGAGGAAGTATAGAGTGAAAAGAGTAGAGGGCTAAGAACAGAGCCCTGCGGGACACCCACAGGGAGAGGGTAAGGGGGGGGAGGAAGAGCCGGATGTGGATACAGAGAAGGAGCAGTTAGCGAGGTATGAGGCGAACCATGCATGGACAGATCCAGAGAGGCCAAGAGAGAGAAGAGTTTGCAGCAGGAGGGGATGGTCCACGGTGTCAAAGGCTGCGGAGAGGTCAAGGAGGATAAGTAGGGAGAAGTGACCCTTGGATTTAGTCCATTTAGTCCACAGCATACATTGACATTTATGCTGGTCTGGAAAATAAAAGATGGCTTATCCTTGTAGATTTCAATGTGTGGGTTGATGATACATGCTCACATCTAGGTCAAGATTTTCTTGGTGCAATGTTTTCACGGGGACTCACACAAGTTATTCCCTATGTTATGCATAAAAGTGTTCACACTTCATCTTGTCTCTGATCTAACAATAAAATCAGCTATTTGGTCAGACCACTGCCCCATTTAGTTTTCAGCCATAAAACCTCAAAATAGAACTTGACCAGGTTTCATACAATGAGAAGCGTTGTTTCCAAGACTTTGGTTGAAAATATGGATCTCTCTCATGTAATGGATTCATATGAGGATTATTCTTCTCTTGTCTATTATTATACTAGAGATGTGATCATTGAAATTGTTACTATCTTTCCTGTTTGTACACAACGATGCTTGCCACACCAAGCTAATTAAGCATTATTAAGAATACCAGTCGACAATTACTTCTAAGAAGTAAGATTTCCTTGACAATTGATATTATGGAAGCAAACAACAGACCACCTAATCTTTTCAAAAGACAACTAGATCTGATCCATTGCAGTAAGGATTCATGAGATGACAAAGCCCTGGTGCATGTGCTTGAGGCTATTCTGGTGGCAAGAGGCAGAGGTGATTATTATATCTTATAGTCTTTGACATATCTGCAGCATTTGATACCATAGACCATTGCATTCT
Source organism: Mixophyes fleayi (assembly GCF_038048845.1). Taxonomy (NCBI): domain Eukaryota; kingdom Metazoa; phylum Chordata; class Amphibia; order Anura; family Limnodynastidae; genus Mixophyes; species Mixophyes fleayi. The sequence continues at coordinate 151,967,164 of NC_134406.1, forward strand.
TATGCAGCATTTGAGCGCTACGTGGACTGGATGCCACAGTCCATAGCTGGTTCAAATTGTTTTTCACTAGCAGGTCACAGAGAGAGTATTCAAGAGTACACTCATGGGCACCAGCTCCCCTGCCATGTGACGTTCTTTGCTCCAGCTATTAAGAACCAAATATCAATCCTCAATGGCTGACTAGCTGAGCTCTAGGAGTGGATAAGTTGCAATTCGGCAAGGTTGAGTCCTGATAATATAAAAGTTCTTAAAATGGAGGTTCACTGTCAAATGACAAAACTGCTTGCAACTGGCATAACATGTAGCAGCCATTCTGTTAAACAACATACGCTATTCCTTTCACATAACACCGGTTTATCTTTATTTGTTGTCTGTAAGATTGCAAATTAGTTTGAGAATTGTCTAATTGACATTCAAAGCTCTACATAATCAGGGTTCAAGATACTTGAAGCAGCTGTTGATTCTCTATATTCCCACTCACTCACTTGAATCCACAAACAAGGACTGCTAACAGCACTAGCAGACCCTAACATCTTCTATATTTCATATGAGGCCTGGACTTTTAGTTTTTGCAGAACCTACACTTTGGGGCTCACTGTATTGTTTGAGAGGTCTCCTCTCTGGGAATTTTCCAAAATTGACTCAAGACTTACCTGTTTACTTAATCATTTCACTAATGCCCCTTTACTTTCATAATACCCAATGTTTAGCTCTCTTTTTTGTATTATGTTAATCTTTAATATGTTTATTTTTAGCATTGGACTTCAAGGGCCTGTTGCTGAGTTAGACAAACGCCCATTTGCGTATTGTAAATTCAGAAATTTTGCATTGTACACATCCACAAAAAGAGTGGATGCACATACACGCATGCAGAGGTGCAAGCAGAAGTGCATGCATATCTCATTTGCACTTCCTTAGGACTGTAGTCGTGGAACGGGCGGTCTAAGGTAGGCGAGGTAAAGGAAGTATACAATCAAGGTTAGGCAATCATTGACTAGTGATTTTGTCTCAATGATAATGTATAAATGTTGATTTAACAATAATATTGAGTAAATTTGTATAATAATTATATAATATTGGTATCTCTAGATAAGAGTGATAGCCTGTTGATTTGACATAAAATCCAGTATGGTTTATTAAATCACACAACTAATGCATATTATATTATGGTAAAATATCATTAGATTCTACTCACTACTCAATCCAAAATTACACAGAATCCATATAAATCACACATAGATAAAATCAGAGCATACTTAATATACATATGTATCGATACAGCCCGATATATCCAAGGAAATAGCCAAGAGATGAAATCAGCCAAGTGTCTAGGCAGTAAACAGATATACAAATCCACATCTAAAAAGTCCCAATTGCAATTGGGACTTTTTAGATGTGGACTTATTTAGCTCTTACAAGAACCATTTAGTGGAGATCAGTTGTAACATTCAAGAAGTGTGTACCACAGTTCTGGATTGTATCCACATCAATATTCATCAATTATAATTTTATTATTTTAATAAGGCCCTTTTATGTTTTTTGTTCATGTGTTTGAATATCTTGAAATGAAAGTTTTATTATGGTAGATGATTATGGTGTTTTAGGCTGTCTCTTAATAATTCACGTTTTTAATGTTGTCAATAAATCTAATTGTTTACATTTAAGCCTGCATCTATAGAACCAGATTTAACAACCTCTATTAGAAAATGGCAGTAAGGGATATACAAGATCCAATTTCCCTCAATCACAGAGACTATTTAACAATGTGTATTAGCTGCTCACTTAAGACTTCCATTGTTAGCACCCAACAAATCCTCTATCAACCCACAACTAATCAATGTACAGCTTCTTGTTCTATTGCAATTGATTAATGCACACTTGATCATAGGGATATTACAATCAGAGTCAATGAGCGCCCAACTGTTCTTTTTTTTTTTTAAAGTTGCCCACACTGATTAGTTTATAAGTAATTCTATTTGTTGCATTATATCTATTGTAGTTTATTAAAGTCTTCTTTCAGCCCTCTTTTTTGTTCTGCTTTCTCCTATATTTCTCCTTTCTGCAACACTCAGCACATTGATTGGCAAATCTTCACATATAAACTAAAACGCACCATTTACATTACATTTGAGGCAATTAAACAAAGACCAGAGCAGAATCTAAATGTACTGGCCATTGAACAGTGTAAAGATCATCAACAAAACAATTTTTTTATTTCCATCTTTACTTTTTAATGATGATTCATAGTCAGGACACAATGAGCATGAAAATGGTATAGAAATATTAAATAGAAAATACACTTTTATAAAACCATCCACATCGGACCATTACTAAATATTGAACATGATAATAAAATAAAACATTTTTTTTTATATTAACTATTTTCTATGGATTCATCAGAAATCCTGGCTTCTTAGGAACTTCTTAGTTCCAGAGTGACTCAAATGACCTGGAGTTACAGTCAGAAATTATATAATGCTGTAATAGTATTATTACTGGACAATCCTGGTAGCTATACCTCAATCAAATCTAGTCTCTCCAACTAGCAATTCCTTATTGTGTCTAAACACTTAACCCACACACTTGGTTCACAGTGTTCTTACCTGGATTCCGCAGCTCCAATGGAATCTTTCTCTGACACATTTTGTCACCCTCTTTGATTTTACCAAAGGATATATACATTGAAAAAGTCATGGTGGGTGACAAAATGCATCAAAGAAAGTTGCAATTGGAGCATCTGAACCCTATATACCTATGCAAGGTACAAGAACACAGTGAAACAAATGTGTGGATTAAGTACTTAGACAGAAAAAGGATTTCCTGACACATTGATCGATAATAGACAATGACAAACTTAGATCACTTAGATCTGATAAATGTTACAATAATTTATTCTGTTTTGGCAACTATGTGTTGCTCACTGTTAACTGTAATCTGTCTCTATATAAATATAGTTCAAAATAGCTAATATCTGTGGAGGATACTTTATCTTTTAATATATTTTCTTTTTTTTATGGATGATAATACTGGGTGATCGCATATATTATTGATACTATTGGAATATAACCATGTACTTATTTTATTCACATTTTGATGTCTATTTTCAAATTTCTTTAACTTTAATATTTTGCTAATTTTTAAGGAATTTAACTTGCAGAAAAAAATTCATGTTTGATTTTAGTTGGAATTAATAAAGCTTGTGGTTTTTATAATTGACGGTGTCTAGGAATGCACAATTATAAGATAATCTTTCTCCCTTTATGCTCATTATATAAGCAATATAGCTATTAGTAGTAGAACCCCCAGAGAAAAATATTTCATTTTGATAGTTATCTAATAATTAGGGTAGAACAAACACAATTACTAATTGGTTGGTACACAATATCGGTGCAGATGAATTATCCTAAACTTTAAAGTAGCATAGCAAGTATTGCCACCTTCTTGCCCCATGATACTGTCTAATGTACATTAATATATTGGAAAGTGAATAAAAAAAAACAAAAAACCACAGGTACCAAAGCATGCTTGTGTACACTCATACACAACATCCAAAAAGCTGAAATAGTTTTATTGACTTGAACTATGTTTGACATTTTATCCATTAATAAAATTTGAGTAATTATTTACATCTGTTTTTTTAAGAATCTACTTAATGATATATCACATGGCGATGAATTTTATGTAAATTGTTGACAGAAATCATATTGTCTAGGAAAAAGAGATACATCTGCACCAGGTGCAATTTATAGGTGAAATCTCTCAATTAGTCTGAATTCGGACTATTTAGGATAGTTCATATAATCCTGAAGGGTGCACCCTAAACACAGGAAAATCTAGTGAGCCAGGAAAATAAAATATGTATATTTTTGGGGCACTTCGGGATAACCTATACATAAAACATAAATTTTATTGGATATACATTAAAAATAAGATAAACAAAACAAGGATGGTCGGAATGAAGAGCAAAATAATTAAAAACAATACATAGAAAAAAGTGGGCTTGTGATTAAAAATGCAAAATGAATTGCATTGCTTTACTGCTACTATCAATATTCAAAGTGTGAATCTACAATTATAGTAGTATGAGATCCACTATTATGATGATAAAGCAGATTATGGTAAATTTAACTCTTAACAAAAGGCAGAGGGCTGGGCATTATAGGTAAGTGCTCTGAACTTCTTCAAATACTCAGGATAATGTCCAAATATAGTGTGTTTACTGAATTGTCAAAGCAGTTTACTACATACAAATTAGTTTTAATTAAATTAAGAAATGCCCTTTAAATTGTCTATCCAGGATTGCAGGATTACGTGAAAGTCCCTACCTAGCATGAATCTAGGGAGTTATCCGGATTTATATAGTATAATATGGTTCTTAATAAAAGGGCAAGGAACTTGGTACTATAAATAAAGTTCCTAAAGTCCCAAAATAGGCATGAGAATCTCAGTAAATTCTGTGTAGTATACTAATTGAATCATCTTGCTGATATGCTGAATGAAAATAAGTGAGACAAAGTTTGTATATTGCCCTCTAAAACCTACTCACTGGGATTGCGGGATTATGTGAATAAGTCCCTGCCTGATAACAATTTGTGAGGCGATCCAGGGGAAGAGTAGAGGTAAAAGTATAGCGGATGATAGTGCAGCAAAGCGAAGGAAGCCAACACGCAGTTCGCTATAAGGCATTTTCAAGGCAACCCAAGAAATGTAAATGACAGCTCTTATATAGTGTGGGAGAGATGGACCCCATGGTGATGTCACCCTGCTCCACCAATAGGATTCATGTTGTGAATATGATGATTGACAGAATCAGTCACCAATCCTTTTCAACTTCAGATGTTAGGTTCCGCCCCAATGGGTTTCTTATTGGTCAGATCCTAGGATAGAAAACACATAAGGGGGTATTCAATTGTTAGCGAGATTTTTTTTTTTCCCCGCCATGTAAAAAAAATAAATAAATCATGCGCGGGTTTTTGCCAGCAATAGCGATCGTTTGGAGTTAGCGTAGCGGGAAAACTCGTGCAATTCAATTGAAAAAGAGGGAACGCTGCCCCTGCGCGTTAAAAATTGTGTTTGCGCAATTTTATCGGAGCGAAGGGGAGTTTTAACGCTGTCATGTATAACACAAAAACATACATAAATCTAATTAATTAGTGATTTTATTTTTTATTTTTTAAAATATTTTTTTTTATTTCAATATTTTTTCACAAGAAAATCAACTTACACAAGTCAGGCATTAGTGATAAACATAAGTTTAACTTTTTTTTCAACATTTTTGCTGCCTCTCGCACAACCTATACTTTCAATAGACCTTCTACTGGAGCGCAAGAGGACCGTTTCATAGAAAAAATATGGCATTACAAATGTCATTGAATTGCGGGTAAAGTTAACCCGCTCGAAAATTATAAAAAACAGCGTTAAAATGACTTAACACGATAAAAAAAAACAACTAGCTGACAACTAAATACCCCCCATTAGCGTCTCGATCACAGTACCGAGCATAGGCTATGTTAAGTAAATAAATTCAAACATCAATTATGTAAAAAAGTAAAGGAAAAGACTTATATATACTATTGTAATATGCACAGGTAAGTTACTAGAATGCATTCAGTTGTGTTTGATGACATATATTTTTATAATATGGGCAGCACGGTGGCTAAGTTATTTAGCACATCTGACTCACAGCGCTGGGGTCATAAGTTCAATTCCCAACCATGGCCTTATCTGTGTGGAGTTTGTATGTTCTCCCCGTGTTTGCGTGGGTTTCTTCCGGGTGCTCCGGTTTAATCCCACACTCCAAAAACATACTAGTAGGTTAATTGGCTGCTATCAAAATTGACCCTAGTCTCTCTCTCTCTCTCTCTGTCTGTGTGTGTGTATGTTAGGGAATTTAGACTGTAAGCTCCAATGGGGCAGGGACTGATGTGAATGAGTTCTCTCAGTGGAATCAGTGGTGCTACATAAATAAATGGTGATGATGATGATAATAATATGCATCAATAGGAGAGTTGTTAGGATATACTCAGTTGTGTTTGATAAAAAAATAAAAATTACCTTACTATCTATGATGATTTGTGCAGAGCAGTCATTCCCAACTCCAGTCCTCATGGACCCCTAACAGTGCATGTTTTCCATATCACTTTACTGGAGCACAGGTGTATTCATTACTAACTGACACATTTTGAAAGATCCACATGTGCTACTAATTATTTCACTTGTGACCTGGAAAACCTGCACTGTTAGGGGTCCCTGAGGACAGGAGTTGGGAAACAGTGGTGTAGACTAATAACTAGCATAAATGAAAAAGTGAGAATAAAGGGAAAAACAAAAATTGTGACTAATAGTGTAAAAATGGGATGTGAATAATTTGTTAAGTGAATGTGGTAACAATAAGATAACATAACATAATCCCTTAGATTGTACGCTCCTCTGAGCAGGGCCATCTCTCCTCCTGTTTCCACCACTTCTAACTCTGCTCTCCAGCTACTTAGCCCTCCTCCTCAAAGGTCCTCCGCCCCACGTTCACTTTCGCTCCCTCCTCCCCCCTGGGGGTCTCCCTGTCTTCCGCGCCCCCCTTCTTGGGCCCCGTCATTTTCGGATCCTCCCTCCCCCTTCCCCGCCCTCTCTAGCTGTGCATTGAGCGTACTGAGTTGCTGTGTTTACTGTACTGTGCTGTCTCCCATTGTATTGTGATTTTGTTTGTCTCTGTACGGCGCTGCGGATGCCTTGTAGCGCCTTATAAATAAATATTAATAATATTAATAATAATAACAGTGAAACAGTGTGAATTTATGTTCATAAAGATAGTAAAATGGTGATACTGAGGTTAAGGATGTGAATGAATTAAAATGTGATAATAACATAGTTAAGGGTGTATTGGTGCCTAATAGTAGTGAGCCTGTGAACAGTAAAATAATGTGAGCAGACATAAAAGTCAGATTACTGTTAATAATTTATAATACATATAGCATGTCCATGAAAGTTCAAGATTGTTGAGATTTAGTAAATTATAACAATTATTATCATAATTATCATAAAGTAAGAAGAAATAGAAGTCAGTTCATCTATAATAATCACAATATGTCCATTGCAGTGTAAGGTTGTTCAAATTTAATATATTGATAGACTATCTCAGTGGTTACCATAGTTTTTCAACAAGAGGAGAAAGAAAACCAGAAGGGCTATCTACGGGAAGAATGGGTCATAGAAGGTATTACATGGTATTATAAAAAAAGCCATGTAGCTGTTACAATCATTAAGACCCTGTGGGATCATACTTCCCATAAGGAATATTTTTTTGGTTTCTCTTTTCAGTAGCTCTTTTTGCATATCCCATCCTCTAATTCCCATACAGATTTTCTCCATGGCAAAAGCTTGAACATATTTATGATTGCTATTATGAAAGAGAAAGAAGTGCATAGCAACCATAGTAAGGATTTTAAAAATGTTTTGGTCTCTTGCTGCGTTTTTTATATTGCCTATATGTTCAAGTAAACGTCTCGTGAATAGTCAGGTAGTCATCCCTATGTAGATCTTAGGGCAGGGGCAAGAAAGACAGTAATTAACACTGGAGGAATTGCAATTTAAGAAATCTTCAATTTTCCATAATTTGTCATAACTTTTGGTAGGTACTGTGAATTGATATGTTTTATATGTTCTGCATTTGTAAAAACCCTTCAATTTCTTCATATTCAACATCATCATCTATTTATGTATATAGCGCCACTAATTCCACAGCGCTGTACAGAGAACTGATTCACATCAGTTCCTGCCCCATTGGAGCTTACAATCTAAATCCCCTAGCATACACACACCAACCGAGAGAGACTAAGGGCAATTTAATAGCAGTCAATTAACCTACCAGTATGTTTTTGGAGTGTGGGAGGATAATAGAGCACCCAGAGGAAACCCACGCAAACAAGGGAAGACCATACAAACTGCACACAGATAAGGTCATGGTCTGGAATTGAACTCATGACCCCAGTGTTGTGAGGCAGAATTGCTAACCGCTAAGCCACCGTGCTGACAACATATTGTTGATCTTATTATGGAGATGACTGTACCAGTCTGTCTCCCAGATTTGTGGCTCTAAAGTAGACCTGTTTGTCTAAACTCTCCTTGATATCTTTATTTGATAATAAAATATGCCAGTTTTTCAGAAAAATTGTCTTCAGATGTTTCCATTTGGCACAAAAAGTGCCTATCATCCATACTTGGCGATATTTTATGAGATCTGTGCAGGATATATGAGAGAGTCTCTGTCTTTCATTGAGACAGAATTTTTGCCTTCATGAAGAGCTCTGTTACTATATCCTCTTTGTTTCAATCTAGAAATTAACTAATTCGATCTTTTGATGTATTTTGAATTGCCAGAACAGTTTTGTTTGAATCTTAATAATTCTCCTTTGGGGATCCCTTTGATAACCGATGGGAAATGCGCACTTGAAAGATGTAAAATTGTGTTCGTCGCTGTATTTTTACTGTAAATATTGGTACTCAATGTAACTTCTGTAGTTTTGTGAATAGTCAGATCCAAGATGTTGTATGAATTTCAGAGGTCAATCTTTGGTTCAGGTGGTTAGTATTGAGAATGTCGGTAAAGTTGTTGATTTAATCAATGTCCCAGTCCCATAAATTCGAGATACCATCAATATATCTTAGCCTCATAACTATGTGATCGGTAAATATTTCGTTGTCATCTGTAAAGACATGTCCTTGCTCCCACCAGCCGAGAAAAAGACTATCATGAGTTGGGGCGGAAGTTCTCCCCTTGTTTAGAAGAAAAATCCTTTGTTGAATACAAAATCATTTTTCATTAAGATGAACCTCAGAATTGTAAGAATGAACTCATTCATTTCCAAATTGGTGTCCATCTTGAGAAAATATCGGACAGCATTCAAACCCTGATCATGATCAATGTTTGTATACAGCGACTCAATGTCGTAAGATGCCAATTTGGTGTTAGGACTGATTGGTATGTCTTGTATTTTGGAGAGAACATCTAATGTGTCCCTCGTATAGGATTGTAAATCATAGTGGTCCACAAATTTACTGGCGTTCTCAGTAAGTCCACCAATCCCCGAAATTATTGGTCTTCCTGGGTGATTGGTCTTGTTTTTATGTATTTTGGGTAAAACATACATTGTTGGTATTTTACGATTATTTACCTCTAAGAAGCCATAGATAATAATAATGCCCAGCCCTCTGCCTTCTGTTAAAAGCTAGATTTTCCATAATCTACTTTAACTTCATAATAGCGGTTCTCATACTAATATAAATGTAGATTCACACTTTGAATATTGATAGTAGTAGTAAAGCAATTCAATTGATTTTGCATTTTTAATCACAAGCACACTTTTATATATGTCCTGTTTTTAATTATTTTGCTCTTCATTCTAACTATCCATGTTATGTATATCTTATTTTTAATGTATATCCAAAAGAATTTATGTTTCATGTATGGGTGTGCAAAGCATGGTACATGTTTAAATTCACCCAGTGAAAACACACTATATTCGCTCAATTATCACCATTATCTACAATGAGGATTCCTGGGGAGAGCCACAGCGGGGTGAGGCATTTTGCTATGACATTCCTGAGATTTTGCAACAGATTGAGACTGTTATGCTTCTTAGTGAAGCTAGCGAAACAGAGAGTAGCATGCCTGTCTTTTGCCTTTGAGCACCACAATTCCCCAAAAATATTTCTTGAATCCAAGTGTTTGACTGTGAAGGCAATTGTTTGAAGCACAGTATCACATCTGTACTAGAAAACAGCCAATAGCAGGATGCTATGTTTGACAGCACAACCCAAATAAAACAACATTTTCTTTAACAAACCAATTGTATTAATTTAAATAATATTGTGGAGCAGTGTCTACATTGCAAGGTAACAGTCCTGTCTTCTCCTATTTTATTGGGCATTCACATAAAGTGGTGGCAGCTACAAGTAGTTCCAGCTTCAAATAGGATGCCCTACAGCAATTATTAGTACAATAAAAAGAGAAAATGTAATAAATAATCACTTGTTACATATTTTAACTGAAGAAGGTTCAATGTATAATAATAGTTAGTAACAGCCTTTTTCTCTTAATGAAGTAAAAAAGGAATGTGGATAGTTCACGAAACTACATATAAATTTAACATCATTGCTTTTAAATGAGAGCTGTGATATATGATTTACCATTGGCTGCTATACACGGCAATCACATTTTTTGTCCAATCAGTGCTCCTGGTATAAATAGCAACTGAACCCTTTAGTTAGGTTCAGTTCTTGAAAAACGCATGTCAGGTCACGAGGGAGATTCATGCCACAATATAGTGTGACCCTCCATACTGCTTGGTCCTGATATCCATGTGCTAATTTTCAATAATATTGAAGTATTATTAATTAAAATTATACATTTAAGAGATTTCTTAGTGAAAATTAAATCACAGAGGATTATGAGACAAATATTTGCATAATGAAAGTGAGAGGACATTCTGTATAAAGCTGCTCTATGTAATACATTGTATGATCATAGATACATAGCGACATAGGTATTTCAGGTACAGACCTAAACTAATAGTAAAATATATTAGGTATATTGATAATAATATTTGTCATACTATTTCAGTGTAAATAGGCATTTGAATTTACAAATTATGCCTATTATTAAGGTCTTAAACACATATGAGACCAGGAACAGATAATCATAAAGGGATGCTATACAGTATTGCAATTATTGCTTGGATTCCTGAACATAAAATAGCAGGTACAGTAACACTTACACAGTGTCATAATCTTGATGACCAATCTAATAGAGTTTCTTTCCACATTTGAACTAATAGTTAAGAGATATTAACACTGGAATTCGCTATCTCTGAGGAGACAAAATGGGCAGATATTAACCAAATAAGGATCTATTTAATACAAATTGTCTCCACACAAGCACTATAGGGTGTTTGGATAGTGATGTTAGTAATCTGATAAAAATAATAAATCAATAAGTATTACTAGAAATAATACGGATTACATACAAGAAAGAGCAACAGTACCTTTTAAAAATATTTTATTACACAGTATTTTCACATATACTTACTATATACTCGCTTTTAAATATTTTGCCTAAGTACCAAGAAGATGGTTTGATTTAGATTTTAGTGCATTGCAAAAAAATACACGTTTCTAAAATATTTCAGCCCCAGAGTCCCCCTATAATAATACATATTATTTTGGTTACTAGATGATTATTCTGTATTCAGGGCAGCACCACCTACTGGTCACATAACAATTGTTGTTTTATGACATACTACTTTTTAGGGGAAGGCTGATAATATGTAAGAATTATTTTTTTTTACAGACTTAAACTCCATTGTGTTATAGCACGCAAGTACTGGACAGTTTTATTTTTACACTACACTTTAGAATTGAGCTAGGACATGTCCCCTTTCAACACCTCCCTCATATACTCCCCCATCCCCCCTTGCAGCGCAACATGGTTTAGCTAGGGGGCAAATTTGCTCTTTTTTTCTCCTAACTCTAAATGTCTGAAACATTGTTTTAGCCTGTAGAGTAACTGAACCTGAATCAAAACAAAAGTGGAAATGTTAAATTATACCGCTTTCATACTGCCGCCCCGGCAATATCCCGGATTTTTCAAGCCGGGTTTTTGCTGGGGCTCGGAGCGTCCCAGCTCAAAAACACCATTCATACTGCACCTCGGACCCAGGAATTTCCCGGTTGACCCCATTCATACTGCACAAGTCTGTGCCCTGGCAATTTGTGGGAGTCATCACCAGAGCAGTTTTCATTGGCTGAAAAATGGTGATGTCATTGAAAGGTGACTGGGTTTTTTTTCTTCCACGGGCTCCCACCGATGACATCATCCGCCAGAGACAGGCAGACAGCCAATCAGCTTGTTTTCTGTGCAACCCGGGTTGAAAAACCCAGGATGCACCATTCATAGTGCAGGCAACCCGGGTCCGACCCGGGAATTACCCCTCGATAAATCCCGGGTTGAAGACCCGGGTTTTTAGACCCGGGATTTTTGACTTGTACCATTCATACTGCACCAAGACCCGGGTCGTTTGAGCTCACCCCGGCAAAAACCTGGGATTTTGGTGCAGTATGAATAGGGTATTAGGGAAGTTTATTAAATATGTGGAGTACTTTTGTTTTTGCCAGACCCTTCAATTAAGCAATGAATAGTGCTAAACATATTTTCTTCAAATGGTGAAGTATTTAGTGGTAATTTTACAGAGTGAAAAAGAAGAAACATTCAAAACAATAGCTAAGTTTCATACAAAACATTATTTATGTTCAGGAGAACTTTCTACATCCATCAGGTCACCTTCAAGGCTTTACTGTTTTATTTTCTGTCACTTGTTTACATTTATTTGTTAAAATACCATTGTATTGTGTAAAATATGGAGCATTTACGCACAAGTGTTATATGTTTCTGAAGTGAACTGAGAAAACCGCAGCCATACTTTATAGAAAATGTGCAGATTTTTTTTTATGATAATAAGGTTCACATATGAGTCTTCTGAAATATATTTTGCATAATGTGTCCTGTACTGTAGATCACAAGAAAAGTATATGCAATTGAGTAGTTCCATGACTATATAAATGCTGTAGGCTGCATGTATTTATATACAGAAGGTCATGGAATTATAAGGTAAACAGAAGATATTTAATTTATTAAAATTGTAGTTTTAAAATACTTATAATATAAGGTTCTTAGAAAAAGTGACTGAATAGGAAGAAACAATGATGTAGGAAAAGTAAATGTATGTACTCACCATTTTGGTATATTTTACTGAAGACAAGAAACTTGCCTGATTCTTTGCATGTCTTTAATATCTTTAATTGTGTCTTTCTATTTGTTGTAATAAAGCCTATTAAGCAAACTGTACACAAAAATGCCTGCTCTTTGCAGCACTAAATATATATTCTATATATTTCTTAATCCTGTTACCCAGCAAAATATCAATACAAGATTATTCTACAAGCAGTCCATATGAGATTTACACCCAATTTTTCCCCCAACTAACAGAACTACAGAGTAATTATGGTTTGGAACACAATGGATAATCAAAACTCAGTCCTGAAATTTAAATGTAAACTCCAACAGTGGTGGTAGTCATTATAGCGGTGGTTGGAATTCTGACACCCACTATAACAACAAAATAATTGCAATGGGACTAATCCACACATGATAGGAGCTATTGATGCCTGCTATACGTTCAAAGAGAAGGAAATTCAGGCACTTTAAAATGACATCACTTACAATGGAGACACTCATTTTTAAAGCGGCACTGCCAGGACCCACCATCTACCTAAAGTAATCAAAACGTTAAGGCTAAGGTTAGGGTTAAGATTAGCCGCTTTAAAATCAAAAGTGGCATTGCTGCTTTAAAAACTAAAATCTCTGTGTCTGTAAGTGACGTCATTTTAAAGTGCCACTATTTCCTTCTTTTGGAATGTATAGCAGCTGTTAATAACTACTTTCGGACATGTAGTCTGTCTTCATAACAGTAACATTTTATACATTTCGGAATTAGTGCCATTGCAATTATTTTGTCGCTATTCCGACTGTTGGAATTCCAACAGCTGGTATAATGTACCCAACCCATCCTACAGATGTATAGTACCAATGCAACTGATTGAGCAAATAATGCAAAATGAAAATTTAGAAATCAAATAACAGTACAGTACATTACCATGGTATACACCAGTGGTGGACAACAAGTGGACCGCCAAGCCTTCACCAGTTGTCTCCAGCCAGCTGCTCCCAATATGCATTCTCTGTTTAGCTGGTTTCCATGTTAGTACAGGTAAGTGTGGGTCAGTGTGAGTGACATCTGGGATAGGTGTAAATGGCTTATGAAGGAGATATGAGAGCATGTGGGGAGGTATTAGTGCCATGTGTGGGGTAAGATGGGGGTCTGTGTGGCATGTGAGATGTATGTGAGGTGGTCTGAGTGGGAACTTTCAGATTACCTGTGATCTCTGAGTGCATTTTGTAACAATTTGGGTTCAGATGGCATGTGGTGCTATTTTGGAGCAAATAGCAGGTCTGAGGGACATGTTGTGGAATTTTGGAGCAGGTGGGCATGTGAGTGCATTTTGGGATGAGAGATGTGGGGTGCTAAAGTTGTTTTGGGACTGCTTTTTATTCTTAAAATTAAAGTTAATGAGTGGCCCTTGTGGAGGTTGGGGAGCCACTGATATACAACCGTGCAAATTCAAAATTTATGACAGTTTAGAAACACCAGTATCTCATAAAGTATAATTTTATTAAATATATTGAAATATTTTGCTACCCTACATTTCTCTGTAGCGTCTCGATAACTACCTACTGTTATAAATACTGCTTAGAACTAGAAATCCTGGACATTGTTTCAAAGTGGTTCTTGAACTGGTCTTGAACTTTTTCATGCGAGCATAAAATTCAAATTTTAATCTCAAACACAGTAATTTTCTCTGTTTGAATTTAAAATACAATAAAATTGCTATAATATGTTGCCATTTAAGCTTGAATAAGTTTTAGTATTTTGAAACCAGTTAAAACATGGCCAAATCCATACATTTTCACATTTATTTTACTGTCTTGGAAATTTAATTTGAAATTTGAATTAACAGCTTAGCAGTTATAAAATACACACCAAGGTGGTCGAACAAATAAATATTTTGAGTATTGCAATCCATTGAGGTTGTCAAACCGGAAACATTTGATCAAATTTTAAATTAGCTAGAGTAGTCATAGCATCTATAGGGTAACCAAGTATATAAAAAGACATGCTATATCAACAAAATAAGAAAAAGTGTTTAAAAAGAATAAAAAACAAATAATACAGTTAAAATGTGAAAACCCCACATACACATAAAACTAAATGCATTTCCTTATGGCCCAAAATACAGACATGCAATAAAGTATTTGGTGTACCTGTGCAATAAATTGCAGATTAAAATAAGGCTATATTTCTGGAAATGAAAACATTTTGTAAAAGTAGTTAAAAGAAGAATCATGAAAAGTGTTTTTCTATTTTATTCCCTTTTCTTAATACCCATAAATTACAACGATGTATGCTTGATTATTGTGCCAAAAGAAAGTGTTTGCTGTCCTGAAAACAAATATGCAAAATTTGCTTGTGCCAAGTAAATAATAATAATAAATTTCCTGTGAACACAAGATATCACTAAAATGCAAACAATTACGGTGACTCCTAAGGTGCAATTTGGGCACAGACACTGTTCAACAAAAATGGTAAGGTAACTATTGGGCTCTCATGGGAAAAGTAAAAAGGAGACTCCCTATGGTGGTTATTTTCAAATATGGACAACCTGCTTAGTTAAGTACACTAAGGATTTTAATAAGTGAATATATATATAGATTTAATTCAATTTATTAACAACCCTCATTTAAATGCATTCCTCTTGAAACAGTTTTGCAAGCTTTTTAAAGTATAGTAAACTTCTTAAAATTTACTTCCTAAAATAGTATACATTTTCAACTGCAGTTTGAAAAATGTCACTGATGTGAATTGGAGGTGCTGGTTGAGTGTCCATAGATTGTAAGTGTTGATTGTTGGAGAAAAAAAAGAAAAATCACCGCACTAGGTATGAAGTAATGACCTTATTCTTAAATATATATTCATTAGTATTAAAACCTAAGATAAAGTAAATATACTAGGGGGTGCACCCAACACATGGTTAGGACATGAAAGACTATAGAAAAAAGAATGTGTATAAACGGGGCATCCCAGAATGGTCAATAGTAAAACTTATTTTTTTTTGGATATGCATTAAAAAGAGTGGATTAAAATTTTTTGGGTAAAGAGCGAAATATTAAAATAACAAAAAAAGGACAAACAGTGATATGTGAGTTAAAAATGCAAAATGAATTGCATTGCCTCAGCTACTATCATAATAGAAATGCAACTATATCAGTGCAATAGGTGGCTACAAAGATAGTCCTTACATAGGACACATTCCATATATAGAATTCCGATAATAACCATTTTTTGTTATTTTAATATTTCGCTCTTTACCCAAACAATTTTAATCAAATCTTTTTGATGCATATCCAATAAAAATAAAGTTTTACTATTGACCATTCTGGAGTGCCCTGTTTATACACATTCTTTTTTCTATAGTCTTTCAAGTGTTGATTGTTATTGGAATGTGGGCTATGCTATAGTCATTTCATTATGGTTTATGTTATGGTAACATAATTGCATATCTACTAACATATCTGAGTATTACTAAAATGTACTATATTGAAATATATCCTACAAATATCTCTAGGTCCTATAATTTGCTACAGGTGTACCGAGCTTAAGCAACCAATATCTACCTGTCTGTTTATAAAATAGATGCATTTGAGTTTGAAGCATTGTGAAATCTCATTTAGGGCTATTGTAACCAAATAATTGTTTGTTTCCGTACCCTGAATTAGTATTCTAAACTATAATTGAAGAGTAAGAATTCAAATAAGAATCACTCTGGTTTATTTGAGTTACATTTTCTAATGTACACAATGATTTTATTTTGTTATGTACTGTTTTACAGTAAAATCATTATAAATTTAGTGACAAAATATTATTTAATTCCAAACTATTAAATAATTTTGAAAAAAATCTTGCATTTTGTTTGTTTTTATATTCATAGCATAAGCAACAATTTTAGCAAGTCCTTATTGATTAGTCATGAATAAAGTGAAGTAGAGAATTAATTTCCTATTACCAAATAACTGATTGTGTCATTTAGTCATCAATAATACATGCAATAAATCAATAGACTTCCTTTGTTTATCTACAAGATTGAATTGTTGTATATTCAGAAAGCTTGTTTATAACAACTTACATTAAATAGTAAAAGAAAGCAAAAATAAAACCAAGCAAAATACAACAACTCTTGTAATGCTCCATTTTGTGAATTTTGATTAATAATATAATAATAATGACCTCTGATTCTTTGTAAATTATTGTTTATAAATGCACATACATATTATTTCATTGAAGAATTACCCATACACATAAAAAAAGGAACAAAATAATTTGAGATGTGCGCTGACCCTCGTGTTTTGGTTATGGTTGTGGTTTTGGTTCTAAAACTTCTTCAAGCTTTTGGTTTTTGTTTTGGTTAAAGATGCTCACTGACCCCCGTGTTTTGGTCTTGGTTTTGGATCTGAATTACCTTTGTGTTTTGGTTTTCGTTTTGTTTGGTTTTGCTTTGGTATTTTCTACAAAATTCCATTTTTTGGGCTAAAATAACATAATTTAGGTATTATTTTGTACCTACATTATTATTAACCTCACTAACACTAATTTCCAGTCATTTCCATTCTATTTTGACCACCTCAAAGGTCACAATATTTTTTTCATACACTTTCAAACAAAGATTTCAGCAGTTCTTGCCAGTGATAAGAAAAAGGCCATTGTCATGCCTGGCATAAGACCAAAAATCCACCTCTTAAGTGTGGAATTATTTTTACACAAATCCTGAAAACAGTTGTCTAGCCATTTATAGCATTTTTAAAGCCACACTCAGTAGAGATAGGGACCTTAACCATCTAGGATCCTCAACCATGTTAGGCCATTTGAAGCGAGTTCATGGAAAGCTGTTGGGAAAATCAGAAACTTATGTTAAAAAAGTAACAACAAGCAGTCCAGCATCTTCTACCTTCCTTCTCTCATCTAGATCCCAGCACCTGCAATCTACACCCCCAACACCTTCATCATCAATATCCACAGAAGTGATGGGACTTAGTCCTGCATCCAAGTTCCTAATTGTAGATGACTCCTCCACTAACCATGATTCCTCTGAAGAATTATTGAGCGTTCGTCTCGCTGCTGCTGGGGGTGGATCTTCAACCCAGATGAAGACTACTAGTGGTTTACAACAATTGACTGTTAAACAATCCTTTGCTAGAGGAAGAAAGTAAGAAAGCTGTCACCCAGTCGCAAAGCGGATCACAAATGCCATGGGTACTATGCTAGTATTAGATCTGCGTCCAATGTTCACTATTAATGCAGCTGGTTTTAGACAGTTACTTGAGGTCTTCTGTCCCTGTTACCAAATTCCATCATGACACCATTTTACTAGAAAAGCTATTCCTGACCTCTACCAGAAGGTTCACAAAAATGAAATTATTGGGATACAAAATGCCATTCTACCCACTGTACACTTAACCACAGATATGTGGACAAGTGGAACTGGGCAAACTAAGGATTATATGACTGTGAAAACCCACTGGGTTGGTAATTCGCCTTCACCAACAGGAACAGCAGCAGCATGTACCCAAGTATGTCACATTTTTCAGAAGTAGGCTACTCTGTGTATCAGCGGCTTCAGTAAGAGGCATACAGCTGACAATCTGTTACAAAAAGTAAGGGATATCATTGCAACATAGCTAATCCTGCTTGGACTCTCCTGAGGATATGTGATTTCTGATAACGACACCAATATTTTTAGAGCATTACAGCAGGGGGGAATTCCATCACATTTTCTGTTTTGCTCACACAATCAACTTGGTGTTACAGAAGTTTTAAAAAATGACAATGACATGCAGGAGATGCTGTTTGTATCCTGAAAAATTTAGGGTCATTTTCGGGATTCTGCAACAGCAGGTAGGAGAATGCAGCAGCTGCAAGAAGACTAGCATTTGAGGGGAATGTACTTTAGTCCAACGAAGTAGTCACCTGTGAAGAGAGTGCAGACACAGTTAGCTTGAGTAAAGTATAAAATACAGTAAAACCAAAAATTAAGGCGCTAGGAATCAATTAATAGTATATGGTGTTCGGACCGCAGCTCCCTTCAAGCAGAAATCTGAATCTGCTTCATAGTAAATAGTAACAAAAAGCAATAAGGGGCGCTGTATCCAACAGTTTCTATTTATTGAATATAATAGCAATAGCAAAATCGTTAAATGCAATAAAATAATTGTACAAAATCAACATTCAGTGGACATCAAGTGATCCCAAATACAAATCCCCTAAAGGATCACAGTGTAAAAATGCAACTCACGGGGAACAAATCAGCTGATGCACATGAGCAATAACTCATAGAAAAGGAATATATAACACACACTTGATAGTGGTGCACAGAAACACCTTGATAGATGGTTATATGCAAATACTTGTAGTGCTTAATAACATACATACAACCGCTGCAGCGGTATAGATGATTCAAATCCCTAAAAATAAAGGGAACAAGCAATGTCCAGATTAGCACTAATAAACTCTCCTTGTTTCAAGGGCAGATTTAACTTTTCATGCAACAAAACGGTGTATAGCATTCATTAACAAAATATTCCTTTGGTATAATTGTAATGATTTATCAAATGCAGAAGTGCCGCTGAAGCGGTTAATTGCAATGGAGGGTCCTTTGTAATGGATAAGCGTTGATGATTTATATCAGATGTAAGCTCTCCAGATTCCGTTAATATTAATCGGCAAAACGGTTAGACTTTAGCATGCAGCAACTACAGCAACAGTAATAAAAAGTCTTCAGCGCAATAATCCAGCGCTTGATAGCCAATAAGATAACACAGTTAGACTTTAGCATGCAACAACTGCAGCAACAATAATTAAAGTCCTTAGCGCAATGATCCAGCGCTTGATAGCCAATATAGATAACACGGAGGCCGTATCTACAATCGCTTCATCCACTTACTTTAGCAATCCATTGAATACCCCGGGGTACAGGAAAACAATGTCCAGATGTTGAATTAAAATCCAATAGTGTTCTGACGCATTTCTCCGTGTTACACATGGTTTCATCAGAGAGATAATGTCAAATAGAGTATCCACATACTATTTAAAGCCAGGTAGATAGGTCATCTGACCATAACTGGCCAATAGAGTCACGATTCCAATCATTCTTTGAGTCAAACGGTGTCAAGTGACTGCCTTAATTGAACTTTTTGAGAATGAGCTACAGAAATTTTACGGATGAAATAAAACAAAGTAAATCTGCTAACTATATTGTAATTGTAGATTAAGTACTTAATTTGCTTCGCCAGGATCCAAGAGCTATCAACATCTTGTAATGACGTCTACTCCTTCAGTATCTCTGGCAACTGCTTGTCGGAAAAAATGTAACTTTCCAAAGACACCCAGTGGTGTTCAGATGAGTCAGCACAACATTTTGATATTTGCTCTGCTCTAAAAGGATTGCCCAAAAATTGTGACAGCGCTGCATTAAAATGAATTACTAACTACCATTCGGAAGGCCATTATCGGCAATTACATCATAGTACACAGACTTCTATGATGGTGGATTCCAGAGGGGATGAATTAGTATTGTTTGAGGAAGATTAGCACTGAACCCCGCCACCTTTCCTGTTTCTGAGTGAGCTATGGTACAATAAAATGTAACTGCAGAATTAGACTAAATCAGGCAGGCCTATAACTTCAATTCCAGCAATTACAATTAGCAATTCTCTTTGGGTGTTACCTATACAACACAGTAGAATTTGCCTGCAAATTCTACAGACAAGCCTGCTTGTCTTCCTCTTCATCAATGACTCTTAGCAATTGAGCACTCAACTTTGGGTGTATATTACACCCAAACCTTATTAGTGCAAATTAGGAAAAATACAGTTTAATCCCTGCAAGGTCCTCCTTAATTCTACAGCTACACACACCAATCCAGGGTGGCAGTCAACATTCTAAAAAGAGCTATTGACATTCGTAGCAAAAAAGGCAGTTGGGTGTCTGTCTGTATTTTACACCCTACATTTATAGTTAAATAAGAATCAGCCTGCAAAGACTGTACAATAAAATAGAAATGCACAAAGCAGATTGTCTGTTTGGGTCATTAAATAGAAATGCCCCAGTAAGAAAAGGGACTGTCTAACATTTCCATATCAATTAACTCTTGAAAATAATCCTCCACCATCCTTTGCATGTTAATACTAGGATTGGTTGGATTTATGGGCAAGGTCACACATTTTTTGGTAAAATCTTTCAAACCAGCCCAGATGTCAAACTGTTGTGGTCTGCCACCTGCGTCATCCCTGCTTATGTTTGGAAAGTGCAATTTGGTACCAGAACCTCACGTGCCAGAACTGCTGCCACTGGTGCCACACTGCTGCCACTGGTGCAGGACTTACACAAACAACCTCATCTTCATCATTATCCTCATTAGCGCCCTCGTCGGCTACACAAATCTCCCCCTCATCCTCTTCTAATTCCAAAGTGTCGTCCTCACTTGGTGTATCACCGGCTACACTCGGGCTGTTCAGGCACACATCAGCAGAACTGCCGAAAGGGCCCTTCTTTATGGGTACACTATGAGAATGGACTCTCCTCAGGAATTGGTGTCATTTCTGATTCTGAACATACATTTTACTCTAATGCCTTACTGTTTTCTAGCAGCTTGGCTTTCACACATAACAGTAGTTATGCACCACTTTTGGATTCCAAATTACTTGGTCTTGCTTGGTGACCTTACAAGAAGAAAGCTCAGTAACGTTTTTAGATCTTGCACTAATAGAGAAAGGCGAAGGCCTCATTCTTTTTTGCCACTGCGTGTGTAGAATGGCACGTTGGCAATTTTTTTTTTCTTGGCAGTTAACTTTTCATCAGTTACAGCTCTTTTTCTCTTCAACACGATAAAAGGTTTTTTTTGTGTTTATTTCCCTGACTTTAAAAGACTATGTACTTTAACATAGGCTTTACCAGATGATGTACAGGGAAGACTACAATCAGAACTGGTGCCAGCAGCTGCTTGTTGATCCTGCTCATATGTGAACTGCTGTGAATCCATTATAATGAGACCCCAAACACTTGTAGTGCAAATTCAGAAATATATATAGTGCTGGTATCTAATAATTTCAACACCAGAAAAGAGTTTCTTTAGGAGGAAATATGACACCCCAAACCATTTGTAATGTTTGGAAAAATGCCTCCTATATACTCCTCTCTTCCTGCTCTAATAACTGCTCTCTTCCTGCTGTAATAACTGTTCTCTGCCGGCTCTAATCCAGCTACCTAAACTTTCTCTTTCCCTCTGTCAAATGGCGCTTGATTGCTGTGGGGGCGGATATTTATGCATTTGAAACATCGCGAGAACTGAGATCCGAAGACGTTTTGCCTTGTTTTCAATTCCGAATCGGCGGGAGAGTACCGAGCCAGCTCGGCTCGGTACTCGGATACCTGAAGTTCGTCTTCTAGTTCATCTCTAGTTTATGTTCTAAAACTTCTTTGTGGTTTTGTTTTGTTTCTGGTTTTGCCCAAAAAACCTGAAAGGTTATGGTTTTGATTTTAGATCTGGATTTAATTAAAAAGGTGAAAAATAGTTAACACGTGATGTGATTTTGAGCTATTTTTTACTCTTATATTACTATTTATAGCACTATATTAATTTCCAGTCATTTGTCTATTTTCTAATGATCTCTTTACAACTCTAAAATTTTCATCAATTTTGGTGAAAGTCTGCAGCGAGCTGGCTGGCTAAAATTAGTGATTGAGTAGCAGCTAAAACTCATGGCAGTTTAATAATAGATACAATCCCTAGCAGTGTTCATAAAGTATCTACATGGAGTTGCTGAATCCTGCAAATGACTTTCTTGAGTTTTTTAGATTGACACCAGTAGTAATGAGAAGAGATACCCAGACAGTGGTATTAGTAGACATTTAACAGATGATGATAGATCAAGGCCATAATGTAAAATAGTACAAGATGTATTTTTTTTTTATCGGCAGTAAACTTTTCCTGGATTACAGCTCTTTTTTTCTTCAACAAGGTAAAAGGTGTGGTTTTTTTTGGCTTTTTCCCCCCCCTGACTTCAAAAGACTATGTACTTTTACATAGGCTTTACCAGATGACGTACAGGGATAACTATCATCAGGACTTGTGGCAGCAGCTGCTCCTGCTCTTCTGTGTACTGCTGTGAATGCATTTGGATAACACACTACACTTTTTGGTGCAAATTAAGAAAAAAATACTGCAAGGACTTGTAGATTAGTATTTCAGCAATGACCAAATTACCAACGCAGCTCTTCTATTTGGTTGTATAACTGTATATTAGACCCTACACTTAGTAGTGCAAATTAAGAAAAAAAGCCTGCAAGGACTTGTTGATTAGTATTTCAGCAATGACCAAATTACCAAAGCAGCTGTTCTATACTGGTGTATAGTAGACCCTACACTTATTAGTGCAAATTCAGAAAAAAAGACTGCAAGGACTTGTATATTTGTATTTCAGCAATGACAAAAATAGCAGTATAGTTCTTGTCTTTGGGTGTATAGAACACCCTACACTTATTGCTGCAAATTCCGAAAATAAGCCTGCAAAGACTTGTATATTTTTATTTCAGAAATGACAAAAATAGCAATGGAGTTCTTGTCTTTGGGTGTATAAAATACCCTACCCTTATTGTTGCAAATTCCGAAAATAAGCCTGCAAGGACTTGTATATTTGTATTTCAGCAATGACAAAAATAGCAATGGAGTTCTTGTCTTTGGGTGTATAGAACACCCTACAATTATTGCTGCGAATTCAAATTCTAACAAAAAGCCTGCAAGGACTAGAATATTTCTATTTCAGCAATGAGAAATTCAGCAATGGAGCTCTGTGCTTTGTCACTCTATCCTACCCCTTCTGAATCCCTCTCTCAAATGGCGCTAGATCGCGGTGGAGGGCAGTATTTATTGATTCCAAAACTCGCAAGAGCCTAGATTTGACAACATCAAGATGATGTTTTACCTCGTTTTGGAATCCGAATAGGCGCGAAAGTACCGAGCCGACTTGGTACTCGGATCCCCGCAGTTCGGGTGGATACGGTTTTCAAGAAACCGAGCCCGCCCATCTCTATCTGAAACCCCTGAATCACTAACTTTTTCAAGCATGGCTGGGAAAATGGAGAATGATGATGTCAACAGTGTAGCATAAAGTGATTATCTCCTCTTGAGGAAGGGGTTATTGTTGAAAGCACCTGATCTTGATGTGAAGAAATATCTTTAGTAGAATCTGATAGTAAGTTTTTGTACACACATGGTGATATATAATGGCTTATTGTATCAGGTGAAAAAAAATGGTGAAGAATTGTGTTAGACCTCGCTCATGGTCACCTAAAAGTACATCCTGCTCTAAGTGCTAGTACAGCGCCCTAAGACCATATTTTAAGAGTCTTTGGTTTTCTTACCTATCATAGAGATCCCCTTTGAATGAATAGTGATGGACTTATTTGGTCTCTAATAAAATGACTGAGCATCAGCATATTCTATTTATCGTGGACTACACTACCCAGTACCCAAAAGCCATACCATTAAGCAATACTTAAATAGCTATAGTAATAGAACATGTCATTAGCAAAATGAAAATACCTAAACAAGCCCTAACTGATCATAATCCATTTATGTCACAAATCACAAAGGAATTAAGCAGCTTATTCATGGTCACTCACCTAAGGACCTCAGTCTACCACCGTCAGACCAATGATTTGGTGCAAAGAGTAAAAAGTATGCTAAAATAGGATGTCAATAAAAATGGAAATAAGGGATTATCTGTTATATATATATATATATATATATATATATATATATATATATATATATATATATATAGCTTACCATTAGGGAAATTCTACAATCATCTAACAGGTTCCTGCTATTTAACTTGTTGTAAGGGTGATATTCCAAGGCGATTGCTGGGCATAGCAAATTGTTACACCATAGACTTACCTTCCAAATTCCAGCAATGGTTACCCCGATCGTGACTCTGTAAGCAGTGGGCATGCAGCACATCCGTTATGTCTAATGTAAAGTGACCGCTGCTAGAGGCAGCTTTTTCAAATCAGCTAGTCTATATAAACCTGCTCCGAACACTGTAGCAGTGTTAGAGCAACAGGTTTATCCCCTAGGATATATATATGCGAAACAAAAGGGTAAGGCGCCTATGGTGTAGTATTTTAGGGAGTATAGTCCAAGAAATCAAGGTGTGTGCATGTGCATACCAAATATATACTTGACAGCATGCTTGTCAATACAAAAAGCCTGGGTTACTTTACTACTATCATGTAGATCCACTCCAGTCTTGTATGCTCAAATAAAAAAGGTGAGCATTTCAAATAGGGCAATATCGTCAAACAAGTAAAACCAATAAGAACCCAGACACCTGGAATTGTGCGGACCAGAAATATGATGAAAAGCGCTTATCTGTAAAGTTGCTTATGCAGCTGAAGCTATACCTTGCTCAATTCACTTCATCATCAGGTTCAGGACAGGCAAGAGGTACCCTAGAAGCCTCTAAATAGCAATACAGTGCCAGCACTCCCCCTTAGCTACTGACACCATAAGCAACAAGACTGGATTGGATCTACATGATAGCAGTAAAGTAACCCAGGCTTCTTGTATTGAAGAGCATGAGTTCAAGTATATATTTGGTACGCATATGCACACACCTTGGTTTCTGGGACTATACTCCCTAAAATGCTACAGCATTGCCTTCTGTTTTGTTTTGTAGATTTGAATATCGGCATTACCACCCGAAGTTTGAAGGCAGGCCGCCACTTTGTATGAAGGAGGTGTTCTGGTGTGAATGAGCATTGTACATTGAAATATTTTTTGACATTGGCTTATATATATATATATATATATATATATATATATATATATATATATACTATATGGACAAAAGTATTTGAACACACCTGTTAATTAGGTGTATAAAATCATGCACCTAGCCATGCAGTCTCCGTTTGCAAACATTTGTGATACAAAATGGGTCGCTCTGAGGAGTTTGGTGACTTCAAGCTTGGTATTGTGCAGTGGTACTAATTATACAGATGCTTCAAACGCCGATATGGAACAGCCCAACCTATTAAAACCGAAGGTGTGATGCATGACAGCCTCATAATACTGACAGCTTCAAAGGCAGACTTGACACTGTTCAGACGAATAAAGATCCCGGCAGTGTAGAATGACGTCAGTTTCAAGTGCCCCATTACATTCGTGTTTTTATGCTTCTAATTTAAGGAGGTGCCGGCTGTACAATGATCTTTAGAAACCTCACAACATTTCACAATTGGCGCCTCCTTAAATTCCCAGGGTTAAGGTCCCAGTCAGACCTTCTGTTGGTGTACCCTGGCCAGAACTTTGACCCAGGAGTCTGTTCTTTGACTTTCACAGAATGGATTTGGAAAACATCTATATATATAAAATAAGAAGTTTGCTTGTTTCTTTTGTTTGTTTGTTGACGAATATCTTTGACACACCTGCACCGATTGTGATGAAACCAAGGCAAAGTGGTCCAGTTAGATTCTAGCCAGGTTTTAAGATAGAGTCCATGTCAGACCTCCTGTTGGTGTATACTGAGCAGAGCTTTGAATCAGGGAGCCTGTTATGAGCCTTCCACTGGATTGATTTGGACAAAACTTTCACAGACTGGTAACATTGGATCCCAAAAGACATACGAGGGTGTTGAGGTTCTAGTCGGACCTCCCATTAGTGTACGCTGACCAGAATTTTGACATGGGAAGCCTGTTCTGGGCCTTACACTGGATGGATTTGGTTTGTTTGACTCTCCGGCTATATATTCCAACACCTCTATTCCGATTGGGATGAAACCAATGCAAGGTGGTCCAGTTGGATCCTGGCCAGGTTTTAGGAGGTTTCGGATCCAAGTTGGACCTCCCATTGGTGTACACTGGGAATAACTTTAACTCGGGGAGCCTGTTCTGAACTTTCCACTGGATGGATTTGGACGAAAACTTCACAGATCCCAAAAGACCTACTAGAGGGTTGAAGTCCTGATCAGACCTCCTTGTCACGGGCACTAGGAGTCTTTACCCAGGGATCACCAGGTGATGGACTTACCAGAGCAGTATAGATGATAATATGGTACTCTGATAGCGGGGTGATCACGGAACAGGAGACAGCAGATGGTAGAGAATGCTCGTGGAAAGTCTATGACTAGCAGCACTGGTAATATATAGGTAGTAGTACACGAGGAACTGAATGGACAAAGGAAACGTGAGGGTAGTCAGTGGTCTGCGGTAGCAAGTTGTACCACTGCTATAGTGAGGAGGAATGTCCAGAAGCAACGAGGAGGTGATAGGAGTCAGCGGTCTGCGTTTAGCAAGTTGTACCGCTGTCTAGGTGAGGGAACGGAATCCAGGTGAAGGTATCCGGGAAGTCAGTGGTCTGCGTTAGCAAGTTGTACCACTGCTATATGGAAGGATACTGAAACAGGAATCAGTGGTCTGCCTCTAGCAAGTTGTACCACTGAAATATATATGTGAGGAGGAGCACGGGGAGATAAATGTAATGCAGAGTATACACGGGCACACTGAACTTGATCCCACGATGATATGCACAAAGTAGTAATAACAGAGCAGCACTGCACAAATATACAAAGTCTCAGGAACTATCCAGACTAAAAGGTAACACAGTCAAATGATGGCAATAGTCTCAGTGGATAGGCAACTTCAGAGAAGAACAACTCAGTCCAGCAAGGTATGCAATACATGAGCACAGTCAATGATAAGTATGCATACCGTGGTTCAGAAGAGCAGGCTGTCAGAAGGGAGTGCAGAGATACCTGAGCGGCAGGAGGCCGGCAGGATGCGAAGTCCCAGGGAAATGGAAGCGGTATCCAAGTAGGTGCAGCGCACAGGTAGGTAGACCAGCAACGATGGAACAATACTCAGGAAGCCGTAGTATATAGGACTGGTCACCGGGAGATCACTGAAGAGTAGAAGCGGAATCCAAGTAGAGAACAGCAGCGGAGCGTTGATCCAATGCAAACAGGCGAGTTGACACAGGCAGGAACACTGTAGAAGCACGGAGAGCGGATCAGCTGGCTGCAGACACGAGTAGAACTGAAGGGTAGCGGCAAGCAGGACACTGCAGGTACACGAAGGTAGCGGATAGGAATCAGCAGGTGCAGTCACGAGGAAACACGGGAGAGTTGAGATGAGCAGGAACAGTTGAGCACGGAGGCAGCGGATAGGAATCAGCTGGAGCAGTCTCGATGAAACACGTGAGAGTTGAAGTGAGTAGATAACTGTAGTGCACGGAGGCAGCGGATAGGAATCAGCTAATACAGTTACGATGAAACACGGGAGAGTTTGAAGTGAGTTGATAACTGTAGTGCACGGAGGCAGCGGATAGGAATCAGCTAATACAGTCACGATGAAACACAGGAGAGTTTGAAGTGAGTTGATAACTGTAGTGCACGGAGGCAGCGGATAGGAATCAGCTAATACAGTCACGATGAAACACAGGAGAGTTTGAAGTGAGTTGATAACTGTAGTGCACGGAGGCAGCGGATAGGAATAAGCTAATACAGTCACGATGAAACACAGGAGAGTTGAAGTAGTCTGGAAACCACAGGAGAGTTGAAGTGGTCTGGAAACCACAGGAGAGTTGAAGTGGTCTGGAAACCACAGGAGAGTTGAAGTGGTCTGGAAACCACAGGAATCAGCTGAGCTGAATACACGAGGAAACACAGGAACACCTCCAGAGGCTCATGGGGAATGAAACTCCAAGATCAGGCCACGAGGTATAGACAGCAGGTGCTTTAAATAGGGAGTGTTGCCTGATCAGCCAATTAACTAAAACGAACAGGTACTGAAGGTTTGAAAGGGCTGCACATGCGCAGACCCTCAGGATGGTGGACGACCACGGTTCCTAAACACACGGGAAGAAGCACTCACAGTCTGGTGAGTGACACTCCTGTTGGTGTGCGCTTGCCAGAACTTTGACCCAGGGAGCTTCTTATGGACCTTCTACTAGTTGAATTTGGATAATATTTAATATAAAAACAAAAATGACACTGGGCAGCCACCTAATGGGTGTGTTGGAAGATATTCTAGGCAGATAATTATTTTTAAAATGTGGACAGTTACATCCAACTCATTGTTAACTTAATAACCGGAATATTTAAACAAGGGCAAGGCCAGGTACTTCGGCTAGTGCATTTATATATATATATATATATATATATATATATATATATATATATATATATATATATAGTGAAATGTGTGCAATTATCGCATTGTATCTCTTTGGGAGATTCATAATGTTAACTAAGTTTCCATCAGATGGATTGTTGTTTTCTCTATCTAAAGCTACTGCTCTTGGGACAGTTGTTTCTCCAATGGGCTATATTTCCTCTTGGCAGTTGAGAACTCATTAGACCAGAAATCAATGGGTGTCTTCCAACTCTCGGGTTGGGCTGATTTCTTCCGAAGGCTCCAGGACACTCCATGGTTCTGTCACAACAGATTCCAGAATAAAGGGTTTACCAGGAACCAATGGCCCAAAAAAAAGTACTGTGCCATGGTTTCTTTGGCTGCCTGCATCACAGATTCTTGTCCATCAGGCCACAAAAATGTGCTATTTTTCCTCATCACATTGTAGATTAGTCATAAGATGAGACCTAAATGACCCTCAGGAACATCTACCAAATTAGAGCAAGATACTTTGTCCAATGTGTTGGGTACCATAACCCTCAAAACTACCTTCCCCATAGTAGCTGACTGGTGTTCAGAGATGAATGTGGGGTTCCTGGCAGCAATACTGGGAGGCAGATATGCAGTGGTGATATGCACATAGCCAGAGATTAGATATTGGACTTTCAAAATTGCAGTTTAATACATATGATGAATTTGCGCATAAAGTTGTCGTCAATCTCTAGCGATCTGCACTGTTTTAAAATTGATTGAGAAATCGCACTTTGATACATTTACCACTATATCTAATTGGGCTTTATTTGTGTTTTATAGGCAGCCATAATTTATTGCTAGTAGATCGTTTTTGAACATAAAATGTCCTAAGTCTGTGACCACCAATAATGCTTCTCTGCTTGCTGACATAATGTATTTATTAAAAGTAAGTACTCTTATGTTCCACAAAACATAGGATTGGTGGCATTTTACTTATCATTTATGGGTACATTTTTTATTGTATTCACCTTTTTGCAGAACTCAAGAAAGACATTTGGGCTCTGAAAACAAAGACACATAAGTAATTAAAGTTCTACTTTCAATGCAAAAATTGATTAATTTATTACTTTTTTTTTAGAAAATTATGTATAAGTATGAAATTCCATGTCGAATCACAAGGAATTATATTGCAACTCAATGTACCTATAGTTTTCCTAAATGTTTTTGCAAAAATAGAAATTCAGTAGTCCAAATTAATTAAAATTAACTTCTAAGAACTCAGTTAGTTCTATGTACCTAAGTGGGTATTGGCAGCAAAACAATTAGAAGTCATACAGCATTGCTTCTGTTTACAGTCAGTCCCACAGATTCAGACGCCAAATGCTGTTGTCACATATACATTGCTGGAAATTACTTTTCTGAGGGCTCAGTTTAAAGACTCATAATGCCCCCAGATCTGCAAGTCACACACAACCTTAAAAGCAGCATGACTAAAGAATCAAACACTAAAACATAAAATTTAAAAGGGGTTTCCAACTAAAAAGGAGCTTCAATCTTTAGATGTCTTTAATATTTTGGCTTATATATGCACTCCTGAAACTTTCTTAATCTACACATATAACATCTTTCTGTGATTTTCAGTCATGTTTGTATTTGAGCAGACTAAGTTATTTATTTTCATTGTCCAGAGCTTGTCATATACCAGGACAACATCAAAAAATAACTATGCCTCCTCTAGTATATTACACAAACTAGAAAGCATTCATAAAATCAATCGCAAAACTATTTTCAGTAAAAAAAATATAGCAGGAGGACACGCCCAAGAAAATATGTTGGTAATTTCAAGGTAAATTTTCTCTTTAAGTAATACAGTGGGTACTAGAAAATAAAATATCTGCTGTACCCAAATTTTTACCTTTACAGCAGCCCACAATATTTCTAAGCTACTCTACACTCACTTACATAAACTACTTTTTATGCCACCCTCTAGTAGAATGCTCACCTTCCACCAGGTTTCCAGTATGCAATATTTCCTGTAAACATCCCACCCTAATCATTCCTCTGTTGTCACCTATCTGCACCGTGCTCCTAATATGGCTTACCAACAAATATTCCATCCTGCCTCCCCAGTGTTCCTTGTCTTCCTATATCCATCTTACTTCTACACACCTCAGATACCCTTTGAGTTACTATAACTTATCAACATTATTCTCTATTATATACAATTGTGTCTTGCTCTGCTTTTGCCAAAATATAACATTCACCAATATTCTACCACTAAATTTTCATATTCCCTACATTTACCAAACTGCAACACTGGACCCAACAGCAGTTATATGACATTCCACAAATTGTAAGCATCAATTCTCTTTTTCTAAAGGATACAAGGTGCAGTTGCTCTGAGCCCAACTATACAGAATGTCTACAAAAAGATTATATAGTAATGGAACCAGGGTAGAAAAGTCTCTTAAAATACGCCTAATATCTCTTTGATCCAAGAGATAAAAATCACACTCTCACCAAAAATAAATTGGATTTGGAAATAAAAAACTTAATTGTATGATTGTACATTCCAACTAAAAGTTACCTTGCACTAGCTGACAAGAGGAGTTGGTTGGAATAAGGGCATTTCTTGCAAAGTAAAGATTAGAAAACTTGTGGACAAGTAGAAAAATAGATTTCAATTTGCTGAGTGAGGGTATTCATTAGATGAATAGGTGGAGAAGGTGTATTTTATGGGGCAGACCTACATGTGCAGAGAGTCATGCAGCAATTTCAAATAAATGTAAAGGTCTTGAATAATGTAACAGCTCAGAACTGGAGGACCTCAGGTATAATTCTATACTTTGCCCTTGCCATTTGGAGGAGTTTTGGGGTACCTCTTGGTAAGTTAGCTCACAACTTAAAAAGACATATATGTATGGCCAAAAATATGGAATCTCATTATTTAGAGTTAGAACCACCCTATTAGCAGAAGCACCATGAAGTGGCGGGTGGCTTTCCATAGATTTGCAAATGTGTGCAACTGAGATTTCTGCATTTTATGTACAAATAGCAGCTCCTTTGCTGGTTATAGAAGAATGCTGTGGGATTTTTCTCTGCATTTATTGTTTGCTGGATAACCCTACGCTTTCAAGCACCTGCTATGAACCTTTAAAATGATTGAGCAACTTCCAGTTCTTTATCATCCTATACTTTTAATGAAATACAATTTGTAGCTTTCAATTATACTATGTAGCATTTTATGATCACAAATTATTTTGTTTAAACATTGGAAAAGGATTATTTACAGCAGACATAAGCAATATGTCTAAATATATCCAAGGTTGACACACAGATTCAACTCAGAAAAAATTTATATCAAAGAATGTGCACGTGACAATGAAGAACTCACTGTGGTTGGAGGAAAAAAATATAATCAGCATAAAGGTATTTTTTGTCTTATTAGGCTGTGGAATTCCCTACGATGGGAATTAGTGATGACATAGCCATTAATTGTATTAAACATGGATTGAATGCCTTTCTTACAAAAAATGGTACTTGCAGATATAGTAAGTAGATGGCATTATAGCATTAACCCAATTGTTCTTTATTTGGTCAGAAATTATAAATTATTTTTCCTAGGGAAGTTATATTGGTAGCTAATAGTTTTTTTCATTTTCTCCTTATGTAGGAGAGATACGTGTATTTTTTTTAAAGTAAAAATGATAATCACTTTTAATTTTAATGCTGTTTTATATATTTAGATTAACTAAAGTTAGTTTATCAGTTGCAATGAAATTCTAAATATAATAATACATTTTTAGACTTTTTCATGTGTAGTAGCAATACCTAAGATGTACTGTATATATATTATTATAATGGTAAACATTATAATGTGTTAAAAAGCAGCTGGAAACGAATGAATCCTTGACATTGATTGGAATAAAATACTCTTCTCTAAGGATTAAAATGTAAGTTTCTGTTGAAACGAAATATGCACAGAAATACGTCAGTCTACTAGCCCTGATTATTATAAATGGCTGGATACAATGGATTATATTTTTTGTTTTGAATTGCTAAACTTTCAATGTGATGATGTACTGAAGCACAGGGACATAAAGATCCTATTTCAGACAACTTTATCTTCTTCACATGGGCTGTCTTTTCACATGCTATCCTGGGACAATTTTGTTCCTAGTTATGGTCCATCCACACAACTAATGTTTCTTAGTTTTATTGATTCACTGCTCCAACTGAAATATCAGAAAATATTAATGCTTCAACGTAAAAAGGTCATTATTATTTGCAGATCACTGCTGTAGTACACAGCTAAGATACATTTTCCTAGTCCACTGAATGCAATATTCCACTATTGTAACTATTATCAAATCTAATGTGATGTTATATTGCCAATTCTAATTATATATGATTTTTTTTTAATAATTATGAATTAAAATACATTTAGTTTGCCTTTTGTATTTTATTGTTAGAATTTTGCCTGATTCTTTTTATGTGGTTATAGATTTATTTATCAAAGTAACTATTAGCATATAATTCATTTTTATAATTTTACATTCTTTTTGTTCAGTTGGTAGCTCCCTTGCTAGGTGTTTTGTTCTGCCTGGATCAATAGGTTTAAGCTTGGATTTTTACCCTATGGTTCCTTCTGTTGTGTACACCTCAACATCCCTTCACTGACTCTTTGTTTCCAACTTCTCTGCTCACCTGATTGAGCATTCTCTTTCTTCCCTTTTTTTCTCTGTCATATGACTCTGACTTTCCTCCCTTCTCTGGTTCTGCCACCTTCTCCCTCTCCATCCCTCATTTCCACCTTTGTTACGTTTCCCATCAGATGTCCCTAGTTTTCCTCACTTTCATCACCTTGCTCTTTCTCTCTAACCCACAATTCTCTCTCCAGTTCCCACAACAAATCTCTTATCCTCTTCTATTCTATCAATTTCTCTCTCCTTACCAGCTCCTCCTCCAAATTGTTAGTGTCATCTCTCTTAACTCAGGTCCTAGTATTACCCAACTCTTTAATCATCCCTCTACCCACATTCTAAACCCTGCTCACCGCCAACATGTCAATAACTCCACCAAGCTTATACGTATCTCTCATCTATTCTCTCTCCTCTTCTCCTGTGCTCTTTGGTATGCTAGATCTGTCTGCAAAAAACTGGCCTCAATTCATGACTTCTTTATCTCAGACACAATTAACACCCTCGTAATCACTGAAAACTGTCACTCCTTGTCTAACAGCACCCTTTGTGCTGGTTTCTTATTTAGTGGCCTTTCCTTCTCCAACATTAGACCTGGGGGTCGGCAAGTCGGCAACATGGGCATCTTTCTCTTCCTTGCTGCATCTTGTGTATCATTCCCTCTGGCCCTGTCTCTCCTTCTCCTCCTTTGAGACCCACTCAATTAATTTCTTCTACCTATCTCCTAAATCATC
This sequence comes from Mixophyes fleayi, assembly GCF_038048845.1. Classification (NCBI taxonomy): domain Eukaryota; kingdom Metazoa; phylum Chordata; class Amphibia; order Anura; family Limnodynastidae; genus Mixophyes; species Mixophyes fleayi. The sequence goes on from NC_134406.1 coordinate 152,001,481, forward strand.
AATAAGTTTTCCACCTGACTCCCCCAATTTTTCTCCTCAGACTTACCTCCCTTAACTTGTGTGACTTCAATTTCCTATTGACAATTCCACTGATGCCGCCTACAAACTTTTCACTCTCACTTCCTCATTTGGTTTATCAAAATGGACTCCTCTTCCTCCCACTGTAGTCCCTTGACATTATCTGCTTCCACCGCTGTGCCATCTGTAAATTTTCCAACTTTCCTTTTCCTCTATAACCACCATCTCTATCTCTTTAGCCACACCCTGCCCCCATCACCTCACTCCTTTCTATGGTCACCCTCACCAAGAGCATCCTTGATGCCATAAACCCATCAACCCTGCCATCTTTTCTTCCACACTTGACTCACTTCTCTCCCAATAACTTTTCTTTCTTGCACTGTCCAGATTCGCTCTACAACAGCGCTATTACCTCTTACCTGGATCATGCTGAAATGTCAACCACCCTTAGCGTTTGACTGTTCAAACCCCAATTGTAGCATTACAAACTGACCTGAAACCTGCAAAAGTGGCCACTGAAGAATATCTCACTCGGATACTGACTTCCTCCACTGCAAATTCATTCTCTCTCAGCTATGCCTTATCTCTGTCTAAGCAGTCTTACTTCAGATCTCTCATCTCTTTCCAGCCAACACCTGTTACCTTTTTGCTACCTTCAACTCCCTCATCTGAGCCCCTCCTCCCCTCCTCCACTTCTCTCATTTCTCTCTACCCTTGATTTTTACACCCACTTCACCTACAAAATTTATTCCATCTGACAAGAAAAGAACTCTCCTTCTCTTTGAACCTTCTCACCTTCTATATCGCCATGGTTCTAAGAATTTGAAGGCGGATGCCTTATCGAGAAGTTTTATACAGAAACATGAAGATCCCCTTTGTAACACACCTATCATACCTTCTCAAACCATTGTTTCAGGGCTAACTCAGGATTTGGCAACCCAGTTACAGGCAGTTCAGGATCAGGCACCAGCTTCCATGTCTCCCAATTTGTTGTTTGTGCCAGCTGGTCTGAGACAGTCTGTCTTGTCTGAGGTTCATAACAGCAAAATATCTGGACATCCAGGTATCACCAAGATTATTAAATTACTCTCTCGTTCTCCTTGGTGCCCTTCTAGGAAGAAAGACGTTAGAGACTTTGTACAGTCCTACGAGATTTTTTCCAGGGTGAAAACACACAGACATTTACCCATGGGACAGATGATGCCTTTACCCGTGCCCAGTGTTCCATGGACCCACATTTCCATGGATTTTATCACGGATTTGCCTTTGTCTAAAGGGTGTAATTGCATTTGGGTGATAGTCGATCGCTTTAGTAAGATGGCTCATTTTGTTCCTTTACCAAAGCTACCATCTGCTAAGTCTTTGGCTCCTCTGTTCATTCAAAATGTTTTCAGATTACATGGAATACCCACTAATATTGTATCAGATAGAGGTACTCAATTTGTGGCCCAGTTCTGGATATCATTTTGTGCCTTGCTTGACATTCAACTAAGTTTTTTATCAGCCTATCACCCACAAACTAATGTACAGACGGAAAGGGACTGAGTATTGCTCTCCACCAAGAACATCAAGCTCCGTCAGCCTTCCTTTATGTTTGGACCAAGATACATTTGTCCATTTAAGATCATCAGGAAGATTAATCCTGTTGCTTTTTAGTTGGAACTGCCCAACACTTTGAGGATACCCCGTACGTTCCATGCATCCTTATTGAAGCCAGCTCTTACTTCCCGGAGGTTTCCCAGGAAAGAGCCAAGCAAACCTGCCCCAGTGATAGTGGATGGTCACACGGAATATGTGATCGAAAAGAATCTTGATTCCAAATGGGTACTACGCCAACTCCACTATTTGGTTCACTGAAAGGGGTATGGCCCTGAAGAAAGATCCTGGATACCTGCCAGGGACTTGCATGCCAATGATTTAAGAAGAGATTTTCATCAGAAGTTTCCAGATAAGCCTAGATTAAGGGGTTCCTTAACCTCTCCTCATGGGGGGGTACTGTCACGAACCGCGGCAGTACGCCACATCCTGGCGTGATCTAGCATCTGGGCGCGTGCTCTAGTTTCTATGGTCTGTTTTTATTTTTTGGGATTATCCTTGTGGCATAGATGTAGGAGGGTATAGGGACATCCTCCAACTCCAGGGGGAGCTCTCATATGATTTAAACTGGTTCAATTATATTTTTATACATGCTTCCTGGTTTATGTTATTACCTATGCCAGTTCTAGCTAGTAATTAATTAGCAGCCTCCTGAGGCTGATTGTCAGCCCTGTTCTCCTCTGTCCCGATTGGCTCTTAGTACTATTTAAGGCAGTGAGGTCTGAGCCTCACTGTTGGTTATAGCGTCCAGTTCCCTGTCTGCTAACCTGCTTCTGTGCTGTTTAGTGTATACCTTCTGGATTGAACTTCTGTGTATGACCCCTGCCTGTACCTTGGACCTTGCCAGCTTGCCTGTGACCCTGACCTTTGGCGTGTTACCTGATTATTCTGCATGCTAGTGACCTCTGACCGCTGCTTTCGTCTGTCCATCCGCTGCCATCTACGCTGCCTCCTGGCCTGCTGCTATGGTTTTGTATTACAAACTTACATTACATCTGGAGTTAAGTCCTGGGGGCATCTGAGTACTGGTGGGCGTATAAAGCTCTATGGGAAAGGCGACTGCTAAAGGTGAAGACCTCTGCCAACTAGTTCTGTGAGTTTTTGAACAGACCATCAGCGTAACATATTAGGTTTATATTTATTTTGTTTCCTATATAACATCTCACCTGGAGCTCTTTGTATTTTTAGTGACATTGTATTCTTAGTGATCTGTTTTTAGTTTTTTATTGTTTGTTTACATAGTGGGTTGCATATGCATATATTTTTAGAATATTTGTTGATATCATTTATTTGTTAATATTTGGTCCATTTACTTGATATCTACTAGGTGAACATTTGGGAATGTAGATCTCCACACCCTATGATCGTCCGTGTACACAGGAACAATAAAGTTCTGTTTGTTTTTTGTCTTTTTCGTTTTTCATTACTGCTCATGCGCAGCTCCATCAAATAAGAATGTAAAAATGTTCTTAGATGTTACAGTTTATATGGACTTGATTCCTGCGCATGCGCACTTGTACTGCCGAGTGCGCATGCAACACAATGGTGGAATGCACTATATGAAGCCACAATATCTTCTAAACAAAACTCCTGATGAAGTCTTGCTACAAGACGAAACGCAGTGAGGCATCCGATTATTAGACTGTCTGAATCCAGCGGCCGAGGACTGTTCATGTACTCGGCTGTGTAAGCCAGACTCATTCCCTCCACTGCGATACCACGCTTGGCTATACAGATAAGCTTTTATTCTTTTTAACTATGTGAGTGCTATCATTTCTACTGTACCTAATAAATTTGTTATACATACTACACTATATAAATCATTTTTGTTTTCTACATACCATCTGTGGAGAAATGTATGTGGTGAGACTCCAGGATATATTCTGATAACCGGAAGGACTGACAATTTGATATGACTGCTGACAAGTCTTAATTTGGTACGCATACCACTATCTTTATGTATATTTCCGTATTTTACAATTCTACATTAGCAGGCGTCTTGCCTTCTTATATATATATATATATATATATATATATATATATATATATAAATATATATATATATATATATAAAATATGCGCACATTTTTATTTGGGTGCTTTGGAGACTTGATATAGTGCTCTCTTTCCTTTTCTAACTCTGCATGTGATATTACTGCACCTCTTTTATTACTGACTGGTGAATTAATGTGGAAGGGTTGGTCTTTTGTGGCATTTGTTTGATATGTATCAGGAGAGGTATCGAAATACTGCACTATTACTGCTTTTCTGCATTATTTTTATATGTTTGGTGAGATCTAGAGGGATTTCCTGACAGATGCACGGATTCACCATTAAACAAGGCTATAAGTCTTCTTCTGGTATGCATATTACCCCACTTTAGGTTCCATATTACCTACATTATTACACTATGAGGCGCATTGCTTTTGTTTTGTTGTAGAAATTTCTTCCGGACTAACCATCTGGTGTCTTGCTAATCGGCTGCCGCTCGCACACGAGACAAGTGTTTGGTGGACTTTTGAATATCAACGTGTATATCTAATACACTTATTGAGCATTCATATAATTATCGTTGTAATAGCCAGAAGATGTTCCCTTGTAGGCAGCTGTATCTAGTACATGGACACAGATTTCTGGCTATTATGCTCATATTTCTGGTACGCATATGAATTATTGCTCACACATAAAGTGGTGTGTGGTTTTTCTGGGCTACGTTTTTTATATATATACCCTGGTGAATTTTGAACTCTACACCCTTTGAATATCCTGTGGTGTTTCACGTGGTGCATTATCCTTTGCATTACAATATTATGCTATGTTTGCCTTTTTCCACATTCCTGGATTGTTCCCGAGTTGAGATCCAGTGTTACAGTTCTCAAAGAGGATCCACTCGAGTCTAGATCATACATCTTTACCTGACGGTACGCATATATATACATATTTTGTCCTTTGTTGTCCTGGTATTACACTATGAGGTGCCCTGCCTGTGCTTTGTTCTAGTGACTATTTTCTTCTGGATTGACCATCTGGATACAGGCTTATACGTGGCTGCCACTCACACATGAGTGAAGTGATTGTGGACTATCGATTATTATATCTGATACTATACTGTGTTGAGAATTCTTATATATAATTAATATTTACCGATGTGGTAGATAGCGCCAGAGTATATCAATTGTTGTGGTTATATATATATTTATATATATATATATATATATATATATATGTAGAAAAAACAAACCAGATATCTACAGGTGGCGCTTACCCAATATATGGATGGTAACACAGATGCAGAATTGCGTGTGTAATAAATACTGTATATGCAGATACAATAATTGATTATATAAATATATAGTAGTAAAAGTAACACCTCCATAACGTGCGTGTGGCAGCCAGACCTTAAAGGCGGATGGTTAGTCCGATAAACATAGGAGGATATATATGGTAAAGGGCGGCGCCTTCAGGTGTATACAGTGTATATAAACATATAAGCACAGATGTACACAAAATAGTCCAGAGGAGTTAAACAGAATGGTGTCTGAATAGATGCACCGCAGGTAACTCATAAACACTGTAAAACAGGATAAAGATGATCTATAATTGATTGTGCAGATTAGTAGAAGTGGTGTGCGTACCAGATATATAAAATCAAACCGCTTATCTGTATAGTAGCTCCTTAGGAATCCCAGAGTATGATCTGCAACCAATTCTCCTTAACGATGGATAAAATGTATGTTCTAAAACAACCGCGACACCAAACTTATCCGCCACATAAGCAGTACTGTGCATAAGACTGGAGCACAGCCCGGTTGTGCAGATATAGTGGAGAGACAAGTCCAGGTACACTCTTAGCTGGTTAGCATGGGTAGATAGCTTAGGTTAGCCCCAATATAGTGATCGGCTGGTCACAGTTTGCTTGTGTACGGTGGTAGCCATATGCCACTTCTTTCACTGTTTTGATTGTAAAAATTGCTAATTATCCTCTTTGACCACTGTGTATGTATATTTATATATAATTTAATTATTTCTTATTTTATCACACTAATATCATTATAATATTATTAGTAATAATAGGACCTACAAATAAACATTTATGCTATACCACACAATAGTGTCCCCAGTTCATATTATGCCATATAGTTGTGCCCCCAGTTACTCTGATGCCTCATAGTTATTCCTCCTATGCCTCATAGTTGTGGCCCCCAGTTCCTCCTATGCCTAATATTTGTGCCCCCAGTTCCTCCTATGCCTCATAGTTGTGTCCCCAGTTCCTTATATGCCTCATAGTTGTGTCCCCAGTTCTTTGTATGCCTGATAGTTGTGCCCCCAGTTCCTCCTATGCCTTATAGTTGTCCCCCTAACACTTACAATAAAATCCATAATACAAATATGTATGCTTATATGCTATATATTTTGAAAGTTTAAATAAAACTCTTGCTTAAAAAGTACACTATATAGAGAAAAATATTTGGACGCTTGACCATTACACCAACAGGGACTGTAATGACATTGTATTCAGATATATAAACTTTAATATGGATTTGGTCTCCCTTTTAACGGCTTTCATTTTTCTTGGAAGGCTTTCCACAAGATGTTGGAGTGTTTTTGTGGGAATGTGTGCCCATTCATTCTATAGAGCATTTATGAGGTCAGGCACTGATGTTAGGCGTGAAGGCCTGGCTCACAATCACCATTCCAGTTCATCCCAAAGGTGTTCAATGGGGTTGACGTCAGGGCTCTGTGCGGGCCAGTCAAGATCTTCCACACCGAACTCATCAAACCGTGTGTTTGTAGTGCTTGCTTTGAGCACTGGGGCACAGTCATGTTTGAATAGAAAAGGGCATTCCCCAAACCATTGTCCAAAATAACTTGGTATGGTCAGGGCCAGTGCAAAGTCTGTAGGCGCCCTAGGCAAGGGTTCAGCCTACCGCCCCCCCCTGCAATGTTGTCACACACAATATTTTTTTTTTAAAATGTTTACATTTTGAAAAACAAAACAATATATAAATAAGTATGTGTGAACACTTTGTGGACCGCAATGGGGTCGTATTGTCTACTTTTTTCTCAGAGGCTGTCACACACTCATGGTGTCTCAGTAACCACCTACAGCACACAAACAAGATTCTGATTGGTGAGGGTCTCAGCCCACAAGCAATCAGTGATCACTTTGGTTCAAGAAAGAGTGCAAAATAAAAAGAGCAACCCTTACCTTCTCCTGGCTGGCAAGGATGCAGTCCAGATGCACTGATGCTTTCAACACTTTCCAAGCTCCACTTCTACCCTTTGGTAAGTAACTGCAGTAATTGACTTAATATTGCTTGTTGACATAATATACATTTTTCCACAACATAGTTTACATATCAAATATAGAGCATGAAGTGCCAAATAATAGTCATTTTCTCACGCATTGTTTGCAAATCAAATATAGAGTATGACGTGGCAAAAAATGACTATTATTTGGCACCTCATGCTCCATATTTGATATGCAAACTATGGTGGAGAAAATGACTATTTTATTGGCACCTCATGCTCTATATTTGACTTGCAATTGTCAAATACAGAACATGAGGTGCCAAATAATAGTCATTTTTCACCCGCATAGCTTGCAAATCAAATATTGAGCATGAGGTGGCAAATAGTCATTCTTATACCATAGAAAAATGACTATTTGCCACGTCATACTCTATAATTGATTTGCAAACTATGTGTGAGAAAAATGCTTATTATTTAGCACCTCATGCTCTATATTTGACAATTGAAAATCAAATATAGAGCATGAGGTGCCACTCCACCATAGTTTTACAATCAAATAAAGAACATGAGGTGCCAAATAATAATCCAACCCCCCCATTTTTATTTTTTTTAACTCACCACTTCCTTATTGGTCTTTGTGCACACCTTTTTACAAATAAAAAAACAATAATAATATAAAAATAAAAATAACATTCAATTTACTTACTTTTTTTCTCTTGTCAGCAGATGTAGAGGGCTCCTCACACTTCTTCTGTCCTCTCCAAAGGATGCCAATATGCTCCTCGGCTTCCAAAAAACACAGAGGAGGGGGGTGGAGCAGAGTGGTGCATGCAGGGAGACGTCAGTGATCATGTGTGAGTGCGAAGGGCAACGCGACCCGGACGTATCCATTTTCAAAAATAATCAGACACAGCAGGTGCCATTTTGCCGATGTCCCAAACACCGCTGACTAGATTAGAATATCTAGTCAGCGGCGCCCTGCAGGTCCCGGCGCCCTAGGCAACTGCCTAAGGTTGCCTAATGGGAGTGTCGGGCCTGGGTATGGTGAAGCTTTAAGATTGCCCTTCACTGGAGATAAGGGGATTAGCTCAAACCCTGAGAAACAGCCCCATGCCATTATTCCAACTCCACCAAACTTCACAGTTGGCATAATGCAGTCAGGCAGGTAACATTCTCCTGGAATCTGCCAAACCCATCTGACTGCTTTATTGTTATTTGTCCTTGAATTTTCATTTATGACAATGTGTTTATTTGTATGTAACCTTTCCAAAGTGTATTTTGCTAAATGACATAGGACTGACCTATGCAAGTGTCAACAGACTTTTGAAAGAAACCAGGCTCAGGGACAGATAAATCTCTGAGGAGCTGTGTATACAGAGGAAGTGGACCTGGCCGGCCAGGCAGAACGAGCAGAGGTGAGAAGTTCTGTCCCAGACTTCAGGACATCACTAACTCACTTACAAAAGCCCTGTGTCATTCTGAGAATCAGTCTGCTCTGACAGTGGGGAAATTTAATGTCCAAAGGTGGGGGTGAAGAGTCATGTGAGAAAGGTTTAAAATATTCTGCCTTAGACAATAACGTGTGCATTTTCATGAGGGGATATATCTAGATTGAAATGTGCCATTGCTCCCAAAGTGTACTCCTCACACGCCAAGTCTAGTAAATTGTTTTATTTCCTGTTTTATTTCTGAAACTTATTTGTGCAACTTATCTTGTGTGTCTCGTTATTAACTGTTTTGTATTTAAGCCTTGGAAATATTTTCCAGATTAAATAAATGTAATCAAGCATATTCTCCATGATTCTTTGTGAAGTTACGAAGCCAAGTGAAGCTCATGCTACATGTGTATGTGATTTAAGTGTGAAACATTAATAAGTGATTTTGGTTAACATAAGGACGCCATAGTAAATCCTTCAGGGAGGCAGAAAAGGTGTATGCATTGGTAAGTGACTAAGGTGACGCCAGTCAATGCCAGGTGTTCAGATTGCTGTATTTGAGACAGGCTGGGCGTTCGTGACACTTGGCATTAATCTTGGTGATGTGAGGCTTGCATGCAGCTACTTGGCCATGGAAATCCATTCCATTAAGCTCACACCACACAGTTTTGTGCTTAGATTAAAGCCAGCGGAAGTTCAGAACTCTTCAACTATGGAATCAGCAGAGCGTTGACGACTTCTATGCACCATGCACCTTTGAAGTGTTGACCTTACACTGTGATTCTATGTGGTCTTCTACTTCGTGGCTGAGTTGCTGATGTTTCTAAATGCTTCCACTTTCTAATAATATCACTAACAGTTGGCTGTGGCATATCCAGCATCCTCCTCTCTCACACAGCTTGTCAGTGACAAGCTGCTGCGTGAGAGAGGAGGATGCTTGGTCCCGGCGCTGTGCAGATTGGTAAGTTTATGTGTTGTTTGTTTTTTCTATGGCTCGCCCGAGGCACCCCTGTGACAGCGCCGCAGGACCCCTGGGAGCCACGGCGCACACTTTGGGAACCGCGGCCCTAGGCAGTTCATATAATCCCCGTAATTGTTCAAAAGAACACAGAATCCCTTTCACATACAGTTGCCCAATATGTACTATATTATAAATACGCCACGTTCCAGCTCCCCCCATCTTTACAAGTTCCCCGAAATCCAGATTATCCCAGAGTGGAGTACACGGATCATAGGCAGATTCATCCCCGATCCGAAATGAGAGCCACCTCCCCTCAGGGCCTGTGTCAACAAGGGAGAATCACCTATAGGCCTCCTACCAGCTAAAAGGAACTGCATCCGCAAATGTCTAGATCCTGTCACAGAGACTAAGAAATCGTAAAGATCCGAGCCCGCTCGAGACCGCAGCCATACATCAATATGTGCCAATTGAGAGGCAAAATAATAGAGCCGCAGATTCGGCAGAGCCAGACCCCCCGACCTCCTAGAGTGAAATAGAGTAGTAAGCTTGACCCGGGCTCTCTTGTCCGCTCACACCAATGAGGATATGAGTCGATCAATAGAGCGGAATATACTATGAGGAATGTAAATCGGCGACTGCTGCAAAACATACAGAAATTTTGGCTGAATTATCATTTTAACCAAATTGATTCTCCCCGTGACTGTTAATGGCAGCTGCTTCAACACCCGAACCCGGCTTCTAAGATAGTCAATCTGAGGCTGGAGATTAAGCACCGTCAACCCAGTAATATCTGACTGCGCTCTAAAAAAGTACAAGCCAATGGTTTTATGGCCAAGGCGAAGAGGGTGGGAGACAAGGGGCAACCCCGTCTTGTACCTCTGCCCATGGCAAATTGATGAGACACAAAGCCATTAACACAGACTCTGGCTGTAGGGCAGGAATACAACAATCGCATCCACTGGACAAAAACCGTACCAAACCCAAATTTCGAAAGCACCGCCCACAGGTACCTCCACTCCACGGAATCAAAGGTCCTAGCAGCATCTAACGACACCAGATGACCAAATAGCCCATGCAAATTTATAGCCATAGATTTTCCCGGCATAAAATCAGTTTGATCAGAATGCACAATCTCACCAATCACCTGACTCAGACGCGAACTCAAAATCTTTGCCAGTATTTTAATATCCATTGTCATTAAGGATATAGGTCTGAATGAGTCCGTAAATAAGGTGTCCTTCCCCAATTTAGGAATGAGAACTATAAGAGCTTCAGACATTGACGGAGATTCAAAACCCAGGTCTCTAAAACTCGTAAACATTTCTTGCAAGCGAGCCAGTACGAACCTCATATGCTTCTTATACAGTTCTAAAGGGACCCCATCCACACTTGGAGCCCTGCCCTTTGGGAACGAGGATATCGCAGCTGCAATCTCCTCATCAGTGATCGACAAATCCAAACTCTTCCTACTAGCCACACTAAGTTCAGGCAAGGAAACAACCGCCAAGTACGAGTCTAAGTCAGAATCAGAATACTCAGCCCTAGATGCATACGCATCTTTAAAATACTTATAGAAAACCTTACTAATCTCCCCAGTCATAGTATGCACAACACCCAAGGTATCCGTGATTCCTGCCACTACAGTCGCCTCCCTTTCCGATCTAGCCAAGTACGCCAGAAAACTACCACATTTATCTGCCTCAGAATACTGAGTATGTCTATCAAATAGCAACTTACGCCTCAATTTTTCTAGTAAATAATCTGACCACTCTCGCTGTACCACTAACCAGGCCTGTCTGTCAGATGCCATACGAGAAGACAGATACACCTTCTCCAACCGTGAAACCTACCATTCTAACACATCACCTCGCAACCTGGACTCTTTTTTAAAACAATTAATACTTCTTATAAGGGAACCTCTTAAAAAGGCCATGAATGAATCACAAATGAGAGGTGGAGCAGTCGTATGTACATTATTGGCAAAATAACCCTCCCATTGAGACTCTAATGTGTTCCCATCCTTCAATAGCGTCAACCAAAAGTGGTTACGTTTCCAAAATACTTGGCCTCGAGGGGCATTCAATTTCAGAGTTATTACTAAGGGAGAATGGTCCGAGATCCCTCTCGGTAAATATGCAACATCCGAGACAGCCGGCAGCAGTCAATTCGAGAAAAAGTATAATACGAGGTAGAGTAACAGGAGAAACAAATCTCTGCCAGGTGCCTCAGACGCCACACATCTACCAAGCCCTCTCATCCACTAGACCAGCAAACTCCAACATGTGTAGTATCTCCCGCCTCCCTCCACCTATCAACATTAGAATCCAACACATTATTAAAATCCCCACAGCAAATCAAAGGAGTATCAGGAGACAGAGAGACAAAATCACTACATTTTCTCAAAACTTCCCCACTATAGAGGTTGGGACATAGACAGCTAGTAAATTTATACGAGTAGAGTCAAAAATGCCCCTTAAGAAAACAAATCTATCCAATGGGTCAGACTCCACCTCTTCCAAAACAAAGTTAACACTTTTGCGTATAAGTAGAGACACCCCCCCCTTGAATGGCAAGTGTGAGTAGCATGATAGGCCCATCCAATCCATGGTTTCTTAAGAGCCAACAGTTTGCCTCCCACAAAATGAGTCTCAGTGAGGCATATAACATCCGCTTCATATTTATTTAATTGAGATATGAACAAAGACTGTTTAATTTTATTATTTAAGCCACGATTGTTCCAGGTCAAGAATTTAATGAACCCCCTACTCATCTTTCCAGTCACCATAACACCAGGGAATACACATGATACACTTCCACATAGAAAACCGCTCCCCCAGACCCAGGCAGACACCCAGCCACCAGACAGCCGTAATACCATATACAAAATCAGTTACCCTCAACATCTGAAAGTATTTGCATAGGAAAACCAATTTGACACTGCATTGAACTTTAATAAACCTAACACTTCCTATCCTATTCAAACAACCCCCCTGTCCGTATATCCACCCCCAACTTAGACATACCTGGATCTCACTACAACTACCCCCCATACCCTCAAACAACCTACACAGCTATTCCCACATACTTATGAAAATGCTAGTATATGCTCTAGGAGGAGAGGGAGACCGTGACCCTTTAAGCAGCCCACACAATCACAATACTACTCCTCAAGCACCCCATACCCATCCGATCAATGAATACAGAATATCAGGGAACATCAGAAATACCACCCTAGAATTGACATATTCATGAGTAGCTAAATAACTTTTACATTAATCAATAGCATTTCAACATGTATAAACAAAAGTCAGAATGACATACACTAAAGAAAAAATATCTCAAACATTTTAGCTACCAGAGGTAAACAGTAATCAATTGCATCAGTTCCGTCCAGGGAGTTAATACATCACCAGGAACATCTTCAACTGGGCGAAGACCTCTAGGAGCTCTCCTATCCAGCCAGTGAGATGCCTCTGACAGAGATTCAAAGAAAAAGGTAGTTCCATCCGCAACCACCCGTAACCTGGCCGGGAAAAGCATAGCATATGGCAATTGCATCTCCTGTATGAACTGAGTACTGCTTTTTGTACATCCACAGAGAAATCAGGAAATACATCTTGGTTTGGAAAAACTCTTTGGTTTTGATACATTAAGGGGCCCTTATTCCGAGCCAGGCGCAGAATAGCATGCCGATCCTTATAATGAAGCACTTTAGCAATAGATGTGCTAAGGGGGCACCAGGAGGCGGCCTCTGAGCTGGAATCCGGTGTGCCCTCTCCACCGCAAACTGGACCGTAAACTCCTCTCTGCCAAATGACTGGATCATTCAGTTCTCCAAGAAGGTTTTAGGAGAATCTCCCTCCGCCTTTTCAGGAAGACCCACCAGCCGAACATTACTGCGTCCGAGACAGCCCTCCATGTCTGATAGTTTCTGTTTAACCGATACCTTCTGAGCCTCCAAGACAGCGACTTTCTGAGGTAAAGGAGTTGTAGTGTCCTCAAGAATGGAAATGCAGGCCTCTGTCTCCGCCACTCGCACTTGGATCTTCTGAATATCCTGTTGCATCAAGGACAAGTCAGCCTGCACCTCTCCAATTTTGTCTGTTACCTTTTTCAGCAATGGCTTTCAGGACCTCCTGCAAGGTAGTAGCAGTATCTATAGGCAGAGCTGAATCCTTGGAAGACTGAGATGCCTGCGGCTAAAGTACAGGAGTTCATCCCGAGGCTGTAGAGGTATTGAAATGTGCATAATTCTCCAGCCTGCTATCTGCAGTAACATTTGCAGAGTGTTTACCCATAGTGACACCTTCTATATAGATAACAATAGATGCAATATAAGGTTGTATACAGGTCACTCTTAATGCAGGACAGGGCCAGAGACAAATCACCCAGACCTCAGCTGAGTTTATATCCAGAATCCAAAAATCCAAGAGAGAGATGTGGCCACTACAGTACTGAATCAGATGAGATGTATACAATACAGATAGCACCTGCACACAAATAGTTCTGTAAGGAAGGCCCCTAGGCAAGATCTAGTGATCTACTATATTCTCTCCACTGCGCCAAATAAGGGATCCTTTACCACTAGCAGGCTCCGGCAATCAGCAGGTCTAAGGCATCCGAATCCCCAGCAATAGGGAGCTATATACAAGCCTGTTCTCCGGACACACTCAGCTCCAAGATGGTACTGCGGCCTGCACTGTGGTGTAAAGACTTAACTGTAGATATCCCCTTCACCGCCAGCATCCAGATGACCACTCTCCTCACCTCCAGCGACCAACTCAGAAGGCAGGTGAGTAAATGAGCTCTCCAACTCAAAATCCTCTGACACTGACAGGGACGGAGTACCCTCTTCCCGACAACCGCGCGTTCAGCCTCAGCCCAGCTCCGAACACAGACTCTCGCGACAGCCGCCCTGACCCACCACCACACTCTCGACTTGGACCGGAGGGAAAAGGGGAAATTACGGCACAGAACCAGACAGGTCTGACACACACAGAGTAGAACAGGATACTTAAACCGAATAGTTAGGCTGTGGAGCTCCAGGGCACTCGACCTATTCCATGCTCTACCAGGCCACTCCCCCCGAATCAATATGCTTTTAATATGCACTGTACATACAATGCATTTGTATATTAAATATTCTTTGCATACACATGTTCTGTGTTAGCTAGTGGCTTGCATACATGCAGTTTTTAATATAAAGACTATGCCAGGTCAGTCATCACTATCAGTTGATACTCATACCTGCTGGTGCAAGTGATATGGATGAAACCAGGCTACAAATGAGAAATGCAGGACTTAAATCGGCCAGATCTGCAGTGGTACACCCTTGGCACGCCTTTATTTTATATGGCCTATGTTCATCTGGCCCTTTACTGGGCATTTACTGAGCTATTTCACGCAAGATACATTGCGCAAACGCCTGTACCTTCAAACATTAATAAGGCCCTGAGTGTCTTATGAGACTGAAATTCTATGGGGGTTAATTAATATTATCGCACCATGTACACAAATGTGTTGTTATCTATAGCAACCGGTTTGATTCTAGTATTCTAACAAAATGAAAGCAAACATATGATTGGCTGTGTAAGACAGCTCATCTGTTAGTATAACACTCATTTGCCCTTTCAGTGCCCGTGGTTTGGGGAAATGTTCTTATAGACAAAATAATGTAAAATACACTTGCACTTGTGACCCCACTTATGCCTGAACAATTGGTTCGGGGTACACAAGTACATTTTCATTATAGTAATGGTGCGCACACGTATGTGTAGCAGGGCCAAGTTAGATTTGGCCACATATCCCGATATGCGTTTTAGAAAGTGCATGTATTGTGATTGTCTAAAGACTTGTGTAAAGATGATGATGATGATGACAGTGGTAACTATGACATCTTCACCATTTATCCACTGTTTTAAAAAAGTTTTAAATAAAAAAGCTTTGTAATGAGTATTCACATTTGTATACTATTTTAATAGCCATACCCCAGTGGACTTATGGTAATGAAATCGTTAATATGCAATATGTAAAGCAACCTATTGGGCAGTTGCATAAAAAATTGCCTACTCGGTAAGCAAGTTCAAAGCAAAGGAAAGTAATGACATTTTAGTCGTGTTTATATTGTAAGGTTTCCTCCAATGACAAGGATAAGTAGAATTGACCTCAATCAACTGTATAAAATAATGAGAAATGCTTGTTAATACATTTTTTATCATTAGAAAAAAAGCAAGAGTAATAATCTTTTTAGTCACATCTATATGTTTCAGCAACATTTCTACAGATAATGATGCTGCTTAGATTATGCATTCATTGTATGTCAGAGTTCCTAGTCAGTTTAAGATGGATCAGTTGTATACATGAATCTGACTGCTGATGGAATAAGATTAAATACAGAGATTTATGAACATCTTTGCAGTCAGGACAAAGTCATGACTGAGCAGGTCAGACACCTAAAATCGGAATCAGGACAGGTGGCAGACTGTCCTGCTCTCTGCTAACTGTTCATGCTGCTTTCACTACCTACTGCTATTGGTGTCTTCAGCTCAGTTACTACTTGTCTGCATCTTGAAATGTTGGGCCCTGTTTTGAAAAAAGCATAGGTACATGAAATGTAGAAAGTCTAGCAATGAGTGAACCTTCTAGGCCTCCCTCCTCCCAATCAGACTTGACATTAAAACAAGAGCAACTACGTTTAATAATTAGACCTCCCTACCTGCAACCAGTACAGGCATAGAAATAATATATAGACCTATTATACCCAACATGCACTACCATTAAATTAATAGTATTCACATTTACTAATTTCACCTATTTCCCTCTCAAATAGCAAATTATTAAATAATATATTTTTACATTTAATAAGTAACCCTCCCCCCATATAGCCTAATATTACATTAATGGCATTATCATTTAATAAATACAAACATTTATCTCTCTAAACCAACATTAATTTAATATCATTTACGTTTAATAATTAATCTCTTTCCCCCCACACTCCCCTGGAATTAAATAATCAGTATTCACATTTAATAAACAGCCCTCCTTCTCCCCAAATTCAGTCCCACATCCAATAAATATTGAATGAATAAGTGTTACCATGACCCCACTATTAAATGAAATAGCTCTTGCCATCAAATAAATTGTGGAGTATATGAAAAATAAATTAGACTATGACAGAATACATAAAAACCAAAACAGGAACAGCTACAATAAATAACCATTTATTCATACATAATCAAAGTAATATATAGATAAAAATGACAAGTAATTAAACACAATATACTAATTAATCTAACCACACCATATGTTAAATGAATATGAATTGAGACCGTAATCCAGTTCACACAGATCTGTGTAGTCTATTTTATTTTTTATATAATCCACAATTACCACTTCTCAGTGCTGTTTAATTCCCTATTGCTTTTGCTTTTTGTTTATGGGGTATTGCAATCATCCCATGTTATTGCAGCTGCGGTCTGCAGGTATTTGATGTGAGTTTGAGTTTTGCATATTGTTGTGTTATAAAATAAATTGTCCATAATAATAAATTAATATATCCTATCCACTATGATTAGCACTCATGCTCACCATTAAATAAATAGCCCAGCCTCCACTTGTATTACTGTAACAGTCTTTGCCTCGGGAAATGATGTCAGTGGAGCAGGGTAGGAAACATACTGAGGCAGTGTCGGACTAGGGCATGAAGGGCCCACCGGGGGACTGCAACGCTAGGGGCCCACCAGAGGGGGTGTGGCTAGTCATCACAGAGGCAAGACCAGACACTAGAGGGGGAGTGGTCAGCACACGAAGGACAGCTAGCACCATAGTGTAGCATATAAAGAATGCAGTGTGTGTGTATAAAGAGTACACAGTCTTGACCCGCCCCTTAGATTCGGCAGAATAGTCACCAAAAATCGGGATTGTCCCACTAGACCAGGCTTGGTTAACCTGTGGCACTCCAGTTGTTGTGAAACTTCAGGCCCCAGCAAGCTTTGCCAGTATATAGCAGCTTATTGCTGGAAGGGTATGATGGGACTTGTAGTTTCAAAACACCTGGAGTGCCACAGGTTAGTCCAGCCTGCACTAGACTCAGAACATCTGACAGACTGTCCTACTTGTTCTTTAGTTGCTGCTTGTCTGGATCCTGGAATGTTGAGGGCCCTATTTGGAAAAAATAATGGGCACATTAAGAAAATTCCAACCAGCCCCGGCGTTAAATCAATAGGACCCACAATTAATACTTAGGCTTTCCTCCAACCACAACATTAAAGTACTAGTATTCCCATTTAATAAACCTATTTCCCTCCCTCCAGACAGCCCCTGCAATAAATGAATCACATTTACGTATAATAAATATACCTATTTCCCGCAACTGTCACTGCCATTAAATAATTCATATTCACATTTAATAAATAGATCTCATGCTCCTCAAACTCACCCCCAAATTCAATTAATAGCCCCCAAACCACTCTATTTTAAATTAATAGCCCCCACTATAAAATTAAATTGCCCCACCTTCATACTACAAACAAAATAGCACCAATTATTTAGCCACCACCTACCACATACACATTACATTGCCACAAGCATGCTGTGCCATCACACACACATTACTGTGCCCCTTCATCACCATGCTGTGTCTCCTTATGCTCACACTGCGCCCTCCATGTTGCTTTTGCACCCCCTTCTCCTGGCCCCCTTCATCACCCTGTGCCATGCTACTTTTGCTCCCCCCTTCTCCTGGCCCCCCTTCATCACCCTGTGCCATGCTGCTTTGGCCCCCCTTCGCCCGTACCATGCTGCTTTGGACCCCCTTCACACTCTGCCATTCTGCTTTGGCCCCCCTGCACAATCTGCCATGCTGCTTTGGCCCCCCTTTTCACACTTTGCCATGCTGTCTATGCTCCCCATTTTCACACTCTGCCATGCTGTCTGTGCTCCCCCTTTTCACACTCTACCATGCTGTCTGTGCTCCCCCTTTTCACACTCTTCCATGCTACCCCTTTTCAAACTCTGCCATTCTCCCCCTTCACTCTGCCGTGCTCCCCCTTCACTCTGCCATGCTCCCCCCTCACTCTGCCGTGCTCCCCCCTTGCTTCCATTCCTTCACTTACCTTTTCGATTGGCTTCTTTCTTCTCTTCTTCTCTTCTGTCTTCTGCCTTCTGTTTTCTTCCTGACTCCTCACTGCGACGCTCCTCACTGAACGTCGGGCGTAATGATGTCATGCCCGAAATTCAATGCAAACGAAGCAGAGAGGAGTCGGTGAGCGCCGCGGTCACGTGAATATTCTTTTTTTTTTTTTGGTTAAGTTTCCACCGCTCCTCCCACCAATGAAGAGTGGAGCGATCAGGGTCGGGGCCTACCGGAGGATAGCTCGGTTCCCCGGCGGGCCAGTCCGACCCTGTACTGAGGAGAAGGTAGGAGTGGATCACATCATGGGAGAAGGACCAGTCTTTTAGTTCCGGGCTACACAGGGGCTACTTGGGGCAACTGGGACCCCCCCCCCTAAGTGTGCACCTGCATATATATCTGATGTCTTGTGAAGACAAATCCAACAGAAATACACAGAAACAAGACATTTTACACTGCAGAAAACACTTAACACTTGGTATTAATACGATATGAACAATTTGTCTTTGAGTTTATTTTTATTTTTAATGCTCATTTACAAGATAGTATCTGCCTCCTAATAAATTCATTTTTTAAGTTGTTTCAAGCTGAGATGTTTGCATTCTCATTTGTTTCCGATCTCAATATATAATTGCTGATGCCTTAGGCAGAAATGAACAGTGACTCATACAAAGTCACATAAGGACTAAGCTTTTATTTGTTCTTGTTCAGTGAAGGCTCTCAAAGACAGGTGTTCTATCAGATTGTAATTCCCAAAGCAATAAGTATTTCTGTAGATTCTTGAATCACAATGAATTTTATTTCATGTGTTTGAAAATGTTCTAGATTGTTAAAGCTGTTTTTTATATAGGGAAATATTTTTATTTGTTCATACAACTATATGCCTAATCTAAATTAAAATCTAAAGCTAATTTGCAAGGTTGTATTTCAAATGTGTAATTATGTCAGATATCTACATTATGATAATTAATATAGCCTTCCAAAAATAAGACACTTAGAATAGAATTTAATATATAGATACACAATTATAAAATAAAATAAATATATGAGCATTTAATTTTATGGAACATAATGAGGGTCATGCACAAAGGGTTTGCAACCTCAAATTGTTTACAGTCCATGGGCCAGATTCATTAAGGCATGGATTGTGAGCACAACCTGCATTCAGTATTATACAAACATATTTAAGCTTTGCATACTCCTGAATTCATCAAGGCAGGGATCTCATTGCACAATGAATTTGGTAGCAAAGCATTTACTTTACTTAAAAATGTGGGGGGGGGGAGTTAGATAGCCACATCTCCCTAGGGATTCCCTGTTGTAGTGCAACCAGCCCAGGCGGGAAAAACCTAGTGCTTGTAATGGTAAAATTGGGGTTAAGCCACACTGTTTGATCCCCAATTTTTTGGCAAGTTCCTGTGTAAGCTGGCAGCACTACAAATACTTAAGCTGTTTTTTTTTGGGGAGGGCACTTTTTTTTAATGTAAACCTTTAAAAATGTAATGGTTTATGACAATATTGTGACTGTATCACATATGATGATAATTATTAGTGTGTGTAGAAAGCAAATGAATACCTCGTTCCTTACAGTAATTGGGGATGATGTCATAATTTTTTAGCCCTGCTCATCATAACTTCCATATATATAAAAATGTCTGGGAGTTAGTATCCAGTTAAAAAGGGACAAATGTACTGTCTATTGGATAATAGTTTATGTTCAAAAAGTCCCTTCTTTATGGTGCAAATTTATATAAATAATAATTTTCATTTATTTGGGAAAAAACACATATACACCAATGTATGGAACTATTTTTTTAATAACTAAACAAACATAACAAAAAAGTTAAAAACCAAATAGAATAAAAAGTTTCAATTACCACTATATATCTATAATATAAATGCTTAGTGGCGTGTGTTAGTCTGTATGTGTGTGTGTGTGGAAAAAAAAACCAAGCTGCAGCGCCACCTGCTGGGCAGAGTTATACACTGACCTATATATTTCTTGAAGGAGAAGTGACAGTTAGGAGTGGTTGGTGGTTGCCGGGGGTGACAGTGGGGAGTTTTTAACACCTTAAGTAGCTTGATTTGACTAGAATCCATGAGTAAAAAGGGCTGAAATTTGGCATACTGTCATTATTGACGAGTTGAGGGGTCAAACTCATTTTCGTGAGGTAATTTTACCTCATGAACACACATGTGTACAATGGCGGATCCAGGGGAGTGCGATCGGGGCAATCGCCCCCCCCCCCCAGCAGGGGTTTGCTGCCGACGGCTGCACAGTATGTGCAGGTCCGTTTGGCAGTGACAGTGTGCTGCCCGGCTGCTCTGATTGTGTTTTAAACACAATCAGAGCAGCCGGGCAGCACACTGTCCCTGCCTGTCACTGCCGAGCGGACCTGCACATAGTGTGCAGCCCCCAGCAGCCTCAGAAGTTGGAAAGGGGGCGGGGCCTAAATCGCCCCACCCTAACATCCCCCCGGGGAACAAATATTTTCTAGATCCACCCCTGCATGTGTAACGGCGTGTGTTAGTGTGTGTGTGTCTGTGGAAAAAACTATTTTCTCAGAAAGGGCTCATCCGAATGACCTGAAATTTGGTATACTGACATTATTTGACAAAAAAATGCATGAGTATTATGCACGGGTTAACTTGTGTATATATATATATATATATATATATATATATATATATATATTATTTTTTTTTCCATTAAAAACTGTAGGAATCGAGGAGAGAGGCTGAAAAGTGAGTGTGGGGGGCTGCCAATAGGGCTGTATTATTGAGTTGCAAAAAAAGTAGACAAAATTTGATTAGCAAGTGTAGGTAATTTTAAATGCAAATAGTATTTCTATGGGTGTACTGTGTATATACATTTGCCAATAGCAGTAGAGGTCTGAAGTGTTACATAACTTAAAACTCACCTGCATGCCCTGATATAAGATCTGGTGAGACAATCATTTAGCCCTGCCATTTTGTGAGATCATGACATCTTATGTGCAATATTTTGGGGACAAAATATTTTTGAAACCATTGGTGAGTACAATGACCTATGTCAGACACTTACAAGGCATTTAAGTATTGTTACTAATGACTGTCTTTTTACTTCTGTTCAGAATCAAATAAAAAAATCAAGTTACACAGCCACCCTCCAGCTTTTCTGCAAATTATTCTTGGTGAGTACAATGGTCTATGTCACACACTTACAGGGCATTTAAATATTGTTACTAAAGACTGTTTTTTAACTTCTCTTTAGACAAAAACATGTCTGCAAATGTAAAGTCAGGCCTCAGGCTCCTCCACTTTAGCCTTGATGCCAGAGGCAGCCCAATTTGATCTCACTGGAGATTGAGTTCTGGTCTGGGGCAGAGGCTGCACTCCAGCACCTGACAGCTCTCTGCCCCAGCTAAATTGTGTTTGTGGGATTAGATAACAATGCAGGTCTATGCCGTGGCTCCAATTCATCGCACGGTGACTGAGGTATAAAAACGGTAATGTATTAATTGTGGTCCACTAAGTCAAATATTATTATCTCCAACCCTAGTACAGGTCATGGTATCCTTCAAAATACTTAAGAGATTTATATAAGCTAGAAATGTTTTTTGTTTTTGGGAAGGCTCAGTGTTCAAATTTGTATTTTATTTACTTGTGGAAAAATCGATTGATAAAAAATTGTGCATGGTCCTTTTTTATTGTCTGCAAAAAAGCCCTAGGCCAAATACATTTTTTTACAATATGTTCAACAAATCAAAGCAAATATTAGCATTTTTCTTAATTTGATACATTATTATCTTTTCTCCTTTCACACAGCTGGTGAGACTTTAAGCGTCGGCTAAAAGACAAGTTGAGAGACCACCGCAAGCATGGGGAGGTGATGGTCCCCCAGCTCAGTTAGAGCTCAATCCCCTGTAGACCACGGAATTGGCCTGCATTAATGAGCAGGTGCAAGTGGTGGGTCATATTGGTACTGGATGCAACCCAGCTCTATTAGAATCTGTATCTCCCAGAAGTACATTGTAAAGAACAATACATTGTTTCACAAAATTACATGTTTTTTGATTGACAAAAGATCCCACCCCCCAACATTAACTGGCTTATTGGTAAGTTTGTAATACTTATAACCAAACCTTGTAACTTATCTTGCAACAGAGTCATCCTGTGTACAATCAGACCACAGTGTTTAAAATGCTTATTTACTGTCCAAATCATATATCAAGTTCCAAATGATGCATAGTTTTGTCTCTTTCTACAGGTGAGGAAGGTGATAAGGACACTGAGGAGGAACTGGTGGAGGAGGCCCATAGTGTGGAGGAGCCTCAGATGGAGGAGGAAGCAGGGTCATTTGGCAGAAGGCCCTCCTTCAATTCTATCATCACATTCACCAATCAAATGCACAACTTCAAAACACTACCAAGGAGATGAGCACTACTCTCGCCTGTATTGAACAACGCTGTATCCCTCACGACAATGATTACCACATTCGCAGACATCCGGAATATACTTTCCTATCTCACTGACCTTGTTTGCCAATATTTAACTTCCACCCTTCCTAGCAAAATGTCACATGTTTTCTCTCCTTCCCCATTAACACAATACCTCAACCCTGTCCATCGTCCTAACTTACCCACAAAAGACCAACTGCCACATCATCTTGCACCATTTTCCCATGGTTATAATCCCCACTACCGTCTCTAACCCAAATGCAATCTTTTGGCTCAAATCCATTTTTGCAACAACATAATGTAGCGCTTAATTGCAAAACAGATAATAACAAGACATACAAAATAAGTTGCAAAAATAAGTTTCAGAAATACACTTTGGGAGCAATGGCACATTTCCACCTTGACAGGTCTCCTCAGAGAAATGAACAATATTACTGGGTAGCAACTGATTTTTTAACCTTCTCACACTGCTCTCACCCCCACCTTTGGAGATTAACTATGTCAACCCAATGTCAGAGCATTTCCCAGAATGACACAGGGCTTTCAAAAATGAGTTATCGATGTCCTAAGATAGGTCTGGAACTTCAAAGGGTGGGACTTCTCATCTCTGCTGTTCTGGCTAGTCAGACTGTATACACAAACTCTGTCATGCCTCAGAGATGTTATCTGTTCAGCCTGGTTACTTTTTAAAGGCTCTTGCATAGGTCAAACTGATGTAATTCAGCAAAGCACACATTGGAACAGTTACATACAATATACACATTGTCACACATGAAAATTCAAGGAAAAATAACAATCAGTGATTAGACTTAATACATAATCATCACAAGTGTCATTTATACAAGATTGTAACAATTACTTATGTTGAAAGTATTTAGATAACAAATATTGCTTATAGCGGGATGCCTCCACCATTTCAGTAGGGCCTATCTCACCCATGAAGCCCCACTCCTAAGGGCGATGTTATAGAATACCAGACACTGAGCAATGACGTTGCATACTGTCTTTGGCACAAAGATTAGAGTGCCACCAGACCAGTCAAGGCATCCAAACCTAATAGGCCAAATTGTTGTAAGCAACTTCCTGCTCTGTGTGTGAGTTCAAAATAGGAGTGTGTGGCCAATGGCGAAACGGGTATGCATTATCTCCTATGAAGGTTGACAAGAAAGACAAAGAGAAAGAAATTAGTCTTGACTTACAAAACATACCAAAAATACTTATGGAATATGCTAGCATGATATGGTGGGACTGTTATTGACCAAAATCAGAAATTTGCATAATTAGGTGCCTAATTATTTACGGCAAGCAAAGCATCCAAAAATTGCTCATTTGCACCTTGGCTTAACCATGTGGCATTGGACAGGTAACTAACTTTAAAAATGTGTGTGCATATTTCTATTTGGGTTTGGGCATGTCCAAAATCATGTAGGTTTGTTAGTTGTGCAAAGCTGACAGTATTTGAAAGAAAACCACCAAAAAGACCCACCACTTGCATTGTACCATGAACAATATTAGAGAGTGTTCAGATTTTGCAACAGAGGGCAACTTACCTTTTCTTAATACAGTGTATAGGAAGGTCTGAATAACAGCAAAAGTTTAATGACATATAATGATTAGGTAAAAAAAAGTACCCAATAACCTCGCGTCACCATCTGGCCTTTCGCCTCCATGCCAAAGATGCAATCTGCGCCAGGTCCCTGATTGAAGGCGAAGAGTCATGCATACCCCCCTTCATTCAGCTATCAGGTCATGAATCTGGAAAGACGCGTCATACATAGCTTGGACATTTTTTGAGTGGAAATTCTGAAAATTTGAAAAACATTTAAGCATTCCCAACTAACAGGACCATGGCTACATGTCTGCCATCTAATGCCTTTATGACATGTGGAAAGCCAGGTATGGTGTTAAACTGCCGCTTTATGGGCACAATGGACTTCTAATCGAGCAGCAGATGGATGAACTGGCTGAGCCGCAGTAGGAATGCCTTTAGCCTAATCTTCAGTACACGACTGAAGGTGTCTCGGGACATCCCTGCTAGGACTCTCACTGTGGTCTGGAACGTACCCAATGGTGCAAAACTGCAATACCACCAACAGTTTGGTCAATGGCGGCATTGCTGTTAGGATGTTGCGCATTGGCTCTAGATCACTTTGCATAATGCACAGCGTGTCCCTGATGACATGAGGCTGTCGATAGGGATGGACCACCTCAGCATCTGACATCCCAAAGAGTCTGACATGTGGCCTAAAGACATGCTTTCTTGGCCATCAACAGTGGACCAGTTGATGGCTTTGGAGGTTGTCGAAGTCGTTCAATTGGATGAACGAAAGTATATTGGTTAATATTGTTTGCCATGTGATTGCGATCCGTACGCCACGTAACACAGTGCGTGGTGCGATCGCATGGTAAAATACGCACGTACACACTCGCATTACAACATTTAGTTATTTATATAATTTATATTCATATTGGTTCCGTTACACTGTAATTTATGAGCAGATAGTATTTGGTTTATTATTAGTTTATACAATATGATTATATGTACACTTCAGTGATATTTAAAGTTCAGGTTATAGGAAAGGTGTCATGTCTAGTATCATATTAAACCCCTATTCATCAGCAGCTGTCCGGTTCCATCGCCGAAGAGATCGCATATTGCATACTCTAGTTATTGATGTTAGGGAATAAACCTTTGTATGATGCTGGCTATGAAATGCTAATGGACTAATTGTAACTGGAGCACATCCCCTGGAGAGACGACCCCCACCTTTGGATTCCTTAGATTGAACCAGCCTATGACCAGTTTACCCTGGACCCATCTGATGTCTGGACCTATAGAAGCAAGCCACGTCATCTCTATTGTTCACTCTGTAACACTGACTGTATATATAATCATAGCTGCACCCCCACTAGTCTCAGTCTACTCTGATCACAGTATTCAAGGGTGAAATACTGTCACTGGTGCCCGTGGTTAGCGCAGCGGTGTGTATTTATCTTTTGGTATTGGCTGTACTGTACTGTACTGTATCTTAATATAATAATGTATTGAACTGTTAAACTATTTACATCTGCTAAAATAAATCACTTTGTGCGTTAGAAACAATACAATCGCTTGGGCAATGCTTATTTGAAAACAATACAATTACTTTAATAAGGTGTTGATGCCTGCCCCCTTCCAGCAACTCCTTCATGTCCAGAAGTGGCTTTCCATCTGAAGATAAGTGAATTTCTGCATGTGCTACAGTAGAAATTTAATGTATTTTACTTACGATACACTCAAAATCAGAGATACGTGCTACAAGCACCAGCATATCCGGACTGTTCATGGCAGTTCAAGTTTGCTGGGATTTGTAATTTACTAATGTAAAATAGTGTTTCATTCTTTTTTTTAACCATTTGTTAACCCACACCTACTACCCAACGGTGTGGGAAGAGCCCTAGTGCTGTCAACATGGGACAGGGAAACTCTAGGGAGAAGGCCCACATTTTTTGTGTGGACCCCAACTCTCTCGGGGATTCAGTCCCATGCTGTACCGAGAGGGAGGGGTTTCATTTTTTCTGCTGACCGAAACACCTTAGGTAATCCAGCCCATGTTGACCAGCCTGAGGCCAGTTGGTATCATGACAGGGGGACCCACTGATGCGGCTTCCCCTGCTATAGTGCCACCAGCCCTAGCTGGCTATGCTTAGAGCTAGTTTAAGGATAATCGGGGGGGACACCATGCTGTTTTCCCCCCAATTCTCCTCTGACCAGCGCTAGGCAGGCAGCACTAGGGTTAATATGACTGGGGGGTTACACGGTTCTTATTTGCATTTATTAACTTTTAAGACTGTTTACTGCTGGCGGCTCCAGCGGATGTAAAGCCACTGAACCTACTGGCATTGCCAATTTATTGTCGACATTGTGACTATCAGCATTTTCACTGTCAGCCAACATACTGTCTGCATATTATTTGTGATGGGGAAATTGAAATACCTGAATTTAGCCTGTCAGAATTTTTATGTCGGCAGGATAAGTGTCGGCATATCTTCCATTGGGGTTTCATTCCCTTCCCATACAGACAGACAGAGAGGGAAACAGACCCTGCCCTCAAGCTTACAATCTATGATATGCTGCATACTTACCTCTATAAGGGAGTCGTACATGCAAGTAAGATGTACTTCCAAATGTTCTCTTTATTTACTGACAGCAAGTCTCCTGGGACCTGATACAGTACAGCAGCGC
The DNA here is from genome assembly GCF_038048845.1 of Mixophyes fleayi. NCBI lineage: Eukaryota > Metazoa > Chordata > Amphibia > Anura > Limnodynastidae > Mixophyes > Mixophyes fleayi. Next base: position 152,028,542 of record NC_134406.1, read on the forward strand.
AACACATTAATGCTTACACAATCATGTTTATAGTTAGTATACAGTTCTCATAGCAAAATACAGGTTTTTGTTTCACACCAAACCACATACTGTAAGACTTGTTTATCCATAGCGTATTATCTGGAAAATTTACTTAACCTAATGATACAGCTGAGGAATTGATGTTCTGGAGAAATGCAATATAATCGGCTAAAGCCTGATGCATTGATAGCAGAAAATGGATGCATACCCAATTCTAACATAGCTGTCTGGGCATTAGTGATCTGCTGTACAATAGGATGCTGACTGTCATACTTGTTTCCTCTCGCAAATGCTTGCTTCACAGACAATTGTGTCAAAATATGCATAGTCTTCTTGCTCCTATTCTGTATAGATGATTCCCTCACAGCTGCAGCGGCTGTAGTATACAAGGTTGTCTCTTGGGAATCATTGATTGCATTATGGGAATCATTTGAAAATTGAATAATGGATGCTAGACTACATATTGTTAATGAGGAGGTTGATGATGAAGGTGTTGATGCCGGTGAGGATTGCAACTGTCTATCTATTCAGCCAGTAGCTGTTGCTCTGCTGTTTGCTGCTATACAGATTTTGCTAAGCTTGGAAACACGACTTGAATGATCTCGCTGCAAATAATGTAACAGTGAGGAGGTGCCTAGATGATCAAGGTCCCTACCTCTAATTATTTTTGTCCTAACAAAGTCTACAAATGCCTTGATAAATGTTGCTTTGGTTTAGATAAACATATTTCCAAACATAAGAGATGCGTTATTTTGTTTTTTCTTCTGGTCTAGTAATGCTTTTTTCATGGGCATGAGGTGTTACCACTGGTGACTGCCTTACTTCAACACAATAATTTTCATCCTCCTTCAAGTACAACACATTCATTTTCAGATCCACAAATATCTCCCTCATGCTTTTGCACATTTGCTCAGAGTAAATCATCATCTATACTAGTACTTCTACTCATCCTCACATTTCCAAATGGTTGAGGGATTTTGGAAGGAGGCTGTTCTATTATAACAGTGTCAGAATCTTAATCCTCAGATTCACATATAACACTCATGGATATCCTTAGACTCTCATCAGGATTCTGTGAGTGCCCAAGTTGTTCTTCAGCCACAACTTTATTTTCAGACAATGACTTGGCTGTTTTGGAGGTAACAGTAACAGACCTACACTCTGAACAAGAAGGTGGTGCATTGAAAGTTAAAACATATGAATGACCATGTTGGGCACTCTGTTTTGCAATGGCCATTCTAGAATGTCTACTAGTAGCAGCAGTAGTAGGACTCCTAATAGCTAAAAATGGGCATTGTATGAGCCTTGTCTTGCCACTGTGGGTGGTGTATGGAATGTTAGCTATTTTCCTTTTTTTGGACATATCACTATATTCATCAGAAATTTCTCTTTTACTCCTGCTCCTTACATCAAGAGCTGATGCTTTCTCTGAGATTGAATTTGAAAACGAGTGTTCAGATTTGGAGGTTGCTTTCGTCAACTTTCTTCCCGCATTAGCTATTTTATTAGTATAGGTCGTAACAGTAAAAGTACAACTACTACCAGTACTGGTACTGGGATGCTTCTGATCTGTACAGTGATCCATGGCTGCCAAGAGGAGGAACTCTACAAATTGGAGCTTCTGTACTCTGCCAACACACCAAGGGATCACCCAATGAATTTGTGGAAGTGGTAAATGTTATCTTACAATTCTTATGACACTACACCACAATATAATTCTAATTTACAAAATGTGTAGCTATTTGTTAACAAATTTTATATTTCATTGGGGGGGTTGTGAAGTTGTTGGTGTGAACAGCTGCATTGACTCTCACACAAAAACAACCCTTTTTTCCCTGTTTATATAGATGTCACTGACAACTTTACAAGTATTGAAAAATAGAAAAAGTTTTACAATATAGAGTTTTTTTTGAGGTGTGCAGCTGCAGTGACGCACACACGCAAACACCATTTTTTAATATAGATGTCACTTAATGACCCATAACAACTTCACAAGTATTGAAAAATAGAAACATCTTTAGAATATTGAGTTCATCATCATCATCATCATCATTTATTTATATAGCGCCACTAATTCTGCAGCGCTGTACAGAGAACTCACTCACATTAATCTCAGTCCCATTGGAGCTTACAGTCTAAATTCCCCAACATACACACATACAGTATAGGGTCAATTTGATAGCAGACAAATGTGTGAGGAAACCGAGCGCCCGGAGGAAAACCACGCAAACACGGGGAGAACATACAAACTCCACACAGATAAGGCCATGGTCAGGAATGGAACTCATGACACCAGCGCTGTACAGCTGCCTGAGGATCACACGCAAACAACCTTTTTTCCCACTCAATAAAGATGTCACTGAATGACCCTTACTTCACAAGTATTTGAAATAGAAAAGTTTTAGAACATCATTTTTTTTAAAGGGTTATGCTGATGGACCTCACACAAACACCTTTTTTTTTAATATAGATCTTACTGACTGACCCTTAACAACTTCACAAGTATTGAAAAGTACAAAAAAGGATTCTACTGCTGACCCACACACACAAACACACTGTTTTATTCCAACTTAATACAGATGTCACTGCCCTACACAAGATAACTTTCACTACAAAAACTTTACATTTTAAAAAAAATGAATCGAATTGTTTGTTTGGTTCTCCTGCTAAGAGACATACAGCAAAAGCACAATGTTATTTTCCACTAAATACTAGTTAGTTCAGAATAATGTCTAAATCTATATAGTACTATATATGCATTAATAACATGTAATGAATCGATTTCACTCGGAACCCCAAATCTCAGATCTGTCGGATTTCTCCGAATAGAAACCGCTCAACTCTAATTTAAAGAAAACTAACTTCTAGGTGGTGGAACAAGTTAGTTCACCACTAAATTATTCTTTCTTAAACTATTTTAAATTTGCATCATGTGGACTAAGATGTGCACAAATTATTGCTAATTAATTGCAAAGTAACTTAAGCTGAAGTTGAGAAATTTAGGGGTAAATTTATCAAGCTGCAGGTTTGAAAAGTGGAAATGTTGCCTATAGTAGCCAATGAGATTCTAACTGTCATTTTATAGAATGTACTAAATAAATGATAACTTGAATCTGATTGGTTGCAATAGGCAACATCTCCACTTTTTCAAACTTGCAGCTTGATAAATTTACCTCTTGGTCTAGTTTGCTCTCAACCACATGTAAAGTGGAAACACATCATGTCAAAATCAATAGACCTCAGAAGAAATATAGTTTATCATTATGTGTCAATGACCATTTCAAAGGTTTTCCAAGTCAATCTCTCCAAAATAAAAATTAATTTTCATATTATGTATAAATTGGAAAAATGTCAGACTACTGCTAATCTACCAATAACTTAATGTCCCACTCAAAAACATAAAGAAGTATACAAGAACCACAGATTAATATCAAATTATTTTCTGGAATATCTTACAACAATCATTGCTATCTCTAATATGAGTTAGAAATGGATTGAACAAATTTGATTTACATGGAATACCAGAAAGGAAGAAGCATCAAAGGGGAAGAATATAAATATACTAAATGTTATTTGGCTATCCACTGTATTGTAGGAGACATCAGGGATAATGTCAGAGTTCGTAAAATTGTATTTCATTTGTGTGAGACAAAAACTGCATTTGTCTGGAAGGCATGCATGTAGCATAAATGTGTGAGAATTATTGATTTGGGCTGCTTTACTGCATCACATTTTATCATTGAATCAAACATGAATTCCACAATTTACTAGATAATACATGAGAAGATGTAAAGTAATCAAAAAGGTAAAACAAAAATGCATCACACAAAAGAACAATCATTGAAATTGCTTACAAATAGAGTCAAGAAGCAACTGAGTCAGTAACAATAAGTCAGACAAAATGATGGTAAAGAACATTAGTAAAGAATTAGTGCTGACATTATAGACTTGGAGCCCCAAAATGAGATTGTCTGTATAATAACCATTCATTTAACAACTGATTATAGATCAAAATGATCTGATGAATCTTACAATGTACATTGTTAGGTTTGATAAAGACTATGAAATTACTCTATAAATGAACCACATATTTTAGGTATTAGCTATAGAAATCAATATGGCCTATAATCCTTTGTGGATGACAGATTATTATAAAAAGTACATGGTCTTTGTGTTTCAGAGCAAGTAAAATCAGATTTAATCTACTATATAGGTATTTAGTTACCAATTTACAGAAATATTTAAGCAGGTAAATGGAATCACAACTCTTATATTGCTAAAGATCTCATTTTTTAGGGGCTATTAAAGTCTAAGGGGTACATTTATCAAACTCCCAATTGTAAAGCACTGTGGAATTTGCTGGCACTATATAAATAATTGTTGATGATGATGTTGTTGATGATGATGATGATGATGATGATGATGATGAAGCGGCAGGTTTGAAAAAGTGGAGATGTTGCCTATAGCAACCAATTACATTCTAGTTATCATTTATTTAGTACATGCTACAAAATGACAGCTAGAATCTGATTGGTTGATATTGACAACATCTCCACTTTTTCAAACCCACAGCTTGATAAATTTACCACTAAGATTATTATGTGAAACTCTGCATTGCCCATTTTTCATTTTAACTACCATTCCTTCTTCCATATAGCTTAGCTGGTAAGGTCTATTGAGGTTAATGCTAAACACAGATGGGTGTCATGTGCAAGGTGTTTGAAGATAATTATTTTCAATGATTTTGCACAGTGGTTAAATATAAATGCTTAAATGCAGAAAATGATTATTCCAGTACTATGCATATAGTCTTTGAGTGGGAAAATAACCAAAATCACCCATCCCTTCCTCTCTAAACATGTGTGTACTGAATCTATTATAAAGTTAATCATTTACATGTTTTTACTGATACACATATTATCTTGTGATATTGTTGGGAAAGCTACAGTCTTCTATCAAGGACTGATACCCAGCATTCTCCAAGTCAGTGTTTCCATTTAACTGGTATGAAAATCATAGATGTCTAGCAGTGTAAGACTTTTTGCCTCACATACATTATCACCTCATTATGTTTGCAATTCCTTACTCTAATTGCCAGACTAGGGACAAGGAGGGCGATTCTGTAGCCAAATATAGCTTTTTAATCTATTGCACCTATGTCTCTTACATGTTTAGCACTAACTGCAAGCAACATGTGTGAACTCATCTATTTTTGTTCTGGTTCAGTCATGTTAAATACTAAATTTGGAAACATTTTGGTATTAAGCTTTATTTATAGGTAGACAAGCATACTTGTTTTGTGTATTGTTAAGTTGTGTTAAACATACATCTATTAAATACAATATGTAGCATCAATAGTGGTAAACAAGCATCTCTTAATTACAAGATACAGCAAAAAAATTAAATTATTATCCTAAGATGATCAGTATTAAAAAAAAATAAGGACAGTTTTGAGGCTGTTGGTGAATATTTTCTGAGTTATTTACATGTTGGCAAGTAAAATTAAAGATGGCATTAGTTGTTTTTACAAGCCAAGCATAAATCTAAATCCCATTTCACTGGTCTGTTAAGTTTCATACATTTCTTTCACTCTCTCTCCCTGGTTATTGTTTCAAACATTAAAATAATAAAATAGAAGCTTGTTCTGAAAGTTTATTTTAAAGCAACATCCACAATTACTTTATTGGTTCAGTGGTGAAGTGGAGATAGTGAGAACACTTTCAAGCTCCAACATTCCCATCATGCCAATCTCCCCAACGACACGGTTTTACTGACTTGATTACGTTTGCTAAGTGGAAATGTTTGAAATAATTGTTGAATGGTTTAGTGATTGTGCCATGTGTTTACTAAAGATTAATGATATACAAGATATATGATAAAGCATACTATCAGCTGAAAATTAAGTCGATAACACATTACCTACAATAAATGGCAATATCAACATAATAAATTATAACATACAATAGCATTATATAAAAATACATTTCTACGGTCTGTTTTCTAACAGTATTTTTCTACCTTGATCCCTTTATTACTGTTTATTAATTTGTTGCAGTGACACACTAATAAATAATTTAAACACAAACACATACTTAATTAGCTTAATGTGCTTAGAATGTGCACTAAACTGTTATGTTGCTAAATCTCTCTTTTTAATGAGTCTGTTTCTGAATATACAATTTACCCCCTATTAGACTACATTTTAAATCTTTAATGCCTTACTGTGTCCACGTATCATTAATGAATTGCAAATTCATATATTTCACTAAGCTTTCATTATACTCGTTCACATAGTCTCTGTATAATACTCTTCCTCTAATATAGTCCCTAGTTAGTATTATACAGACAAGATAGTTTTAAATAAGATTCGACTAGCATAATGCCAAACACTTAAAAATATTGAGATGTCCTAAAGGAATGGAAAATAATGTCTCATAACGTTGAACTCCATCAAAATGCTATAACTTTTATTGCAATTTTTTGTTATAGCATTACATAAATATAAAAATAAACATACAATACTGTGAAACCATGCAGTATGATTTTTGAACTAGTAAAAATAAAGCAGAGGACACTGGCGATGGATCGCTCTATCTACATATTATGAACTTCCATGGTCTCACTGCCTTATAGTTTATTTGCATTTATTGTTCTTGTGTGTTTGTTTACCATATATTATTGCATGCCATGTGTATTTATGCTAATAGGAACATGGTTACATAAGCCAGACAGGTTCATCTTAAATGACACCAGATGAAATGCATATCAGGGCATGACACCCATCTGTGTTTAGCATTAAATCAAGACAAGGGGGTAAATGTATCAAGCTGTGAGTTTTCCGGCGGGTTTGAAAAGTGGAGATGTTGCCTATAGCAACCAATCAGATTCTAGCTATGATTTTGTAGAATGTACTAAATAAATGATAGCTAGAATCTGATTGGTTTTTCAAACCCGCCGGAAAACTCTCAGCTTGATACATTTACCCCAAGATGTCTGTGTTAAACTACTGGTTTACGCGTGTCACGGGCACTAGGAGTCTTTACCCAGGGATCACCAGGTGATAGACTTACCAGAGTAGTATAGATGGTAATATGGTACTCTGGTAGCGGGGTGATCACGGAACAGGAGACAGCAGATGGTAGAGGATGCTCGAGGAAAGTCTATGACTAGCAGCACTGGTAATATACAGATAGTAGTACACGAGGAACTGAATGGACAAAGGAAACGTGAGGGTAGTCAGTGGTCTGCGGTAGCAAGTTGTACCACTGCTATAGTGAGGAGGAATGTCCAGCAGCAACGAGGAAGTGATGAGAGTCAGTGGTCTGCGTTAGCAAGTTGTACCACTGCTATGTGAAAGGATACTAGAAACAGGTGACTCAGGAAACAGGGATCAGTGATCTGCCTCTAGCAAGTTGTACCACTGAATATATATGTGAGGAGGAGCACGGGGAGAGAACTGCAATACAGAGTATACACGGGCACACTGAACTTGATCCCACGATGATATGCACAATATAGTAATGACTGAACAGCACTGCACAATAATACAAAGTCACAGGAACTATCCGGCAAAAAGTAACACAGTCAAATGATGGCAATAGTCTCAGCGGATAGTAAACTCCAGGGGAGAACAACTCAGTCCAGCAAGATATGCAATACACCAGCACAGTCAATGAGAAGTATGCATACCGTGGTTCAGGAGCAGGCTGTCAGACAGGAGTGCAGAGATACCTGAACGGCTGGAGGCCGGCAGCATACAAAGTCCCAGGAGGGCAGAAGCGGTAATCAAGTAGGTGCAGCGCACAGGTAGGTAGACCAGCGGAGATGGGAACAAATACTCAGGAAGCAGTAGTATATAGGACTGGACACCTGGAGAACACTGAAGTGTAGAGATGGTCTAGACGAGATGAAAGCAGCGAGGCGTTGATCCGATGCAGACAGGCGAGTTGACACAGGCAGGAACACTGTAGAAGCACGGAGAGTGGATCAGCTGGCTGCAGACACGAATAGAACTGAAGAGTAGCGGCAAGCAGGACACTGCAGGTACACGGAGGCAGCGGATAGGAATCAGCAGGTGCAGTCTCGATGAAACACGGGAGAGTTGAGATGAGCTGGAACTGTTGAGCATGGAGACAGCGGATAGGAATCAGCTGGTGCCGTCTCGAGGAAACACAGGAGAGTTGAAGTGAGTTGATAACTGTAGTGCACGGAGGCAGCGGATAGGAATCAGCTAATACAGTCACGATGAGACACAGGCGAGTTGAAGTGAGTTGATAACTGTAGTGCACGGAGGCAGCGAATAGGAATCAGCTAATACAGTCACGATGAGACACAGGAGTGTTCAAGTGGTCTGGAAACCACAGGGAGTAGAAGTGGTCTGGAAACCACAGGAATCAGCAGAGCTGAATACACGAGGAAACACAGGAACACCTTCAGAGGCTCATGGGGAATGATACTCCAAGATCAGGCAATGAGGTATGGAACTCAGGTGCTATAAAAAGGGAGTGTTGCCTGATCAGCCAATTAACTAAAAGGAACATGAACTGAAGGTTTGAAAGGGCTGCGCATGCGCAGACCCTCAGGATGGTGGACGGCCACGGTTCCTAAATACACGGGAAGAAGCACTCACAGTCTGGTGAGTGACAGTACCCCCCCTTTTAAAGGTGGGCACAGAACACCTGGAACCAGGCTTGTCCGGATTTTTGGAATAAAACTTCTTAAGAAGAGCTGGAGCGTTGAGGTCTTCAGCTTTGATCCATGATCGCTCCTCAGGACCAAAGCCCTTCCAATGAACGAGGAAACGAAGAACTCCTCGCGAAATTTTTGCGTCCAATATATGAGTAATCTCGAAATCTTCCTCCTGATGAACTTGAACTGGCTGAGGTGCTGAAGGAGGGACCGAGAAACGGTTGATGATGAGAGGTTTGAGCAAGGACACATGGAAGGCGTTGGAAATGCGAAGATTCTTAGGAAGTAGAAGTCTGAAACAAACAGGATTTATCACTTGAATGATCCTATATGGACCAATAAAACGGGAGCGAATTTCATAGATGGGACCTTCAAACGGATATTTTTGGTAGATAACCAGACACGGTCTCCAATCTTCAGTGGTGGAATAGCCCGCCTCTTCTTATCTGCAAAAGACTTATATTTGGCAGATGTCTTCTTTAAACAGGTTTTGACCTGAGACCAAATTCTGAAGCGTTACTGGGGACATACTCTGGGTGATGAGACCATTGATGAGACGTGATCCATCTATAGCAGTCACAGTAATCAGTGTTTTCAAAGTAATCACTGGTAGGAACCATTGATTCACGAGGGATTCAGAAATAAAGTTTCCCGCAGCTCCAGAGTCAATAAGTGCTTGGGACTTAAAGGATTTGGTAGCAAAGGAAACGGAAACATCAAAAGCGCAGACTTTTAATTTCGTAGAACAAGGAGAGGACTCCAGAAACCCTAACCTTATCTCCCCAGTATTGGCTAGAGCCCGGCATTTCCTGGGACAAGAATTGAGCATATGCGTGGAATCAGCACAATAGATACAGAGTCTATTCTTTACTCTTCGGTTCCTCTCCTCAGAAGTTAATTTGGAACGTCCTATCTCCATGGGGATCACAGGAGATGAAACTGGACGAAATTGAGGGGTTGAGCGAAGAGGTGCTTTAACTGAAGTTGTTTTTTCAGATTCCCTTTCACGAAACCTCATGTCTACACAATGGCAGAGGGAGATCAAATCTTCTAATGACGTAGGTAGCTCTTGGGTAGTCAGTGCATCTTTAATTTTATCAGAGAGCCCCTGCCAGAAGGCGGCAATTAATGCTTCAGTGTTCCACTGAAGTTCAGAGGCTAATATCCTAAATTGAATGATGTACTGGCCTACTGTACGAGAACCTTGACGTAAACGGAGAATGCTGGAAGCAGCGGAGGTCACACGACCTGGTTCATCGAACACACTTCGGAACATCTAAATAAATTTGGCACTATCTTGTAATACTGGATCGTTCCTCTCCCACAGAGGGGAAGCCCAAGCCAGCGCTTCTCCTGAAAACAATGAAATAAGATAGGCCACTCTGGAACGATGGGTAGAAAAATTTTGAGGTTGGAGCTCAAAATGAACTGAGCATTGGTTGAGAAAACCCCTACAAGTTTTGGGGTCTCCATCGTATTTTGACGGAGTAGGCAGGTGAAGCATGGAAGCCGTAGACACCTGGGATGGCACTGGGGAAACGGAGGAAAGCACAGGAGCTTCAACATTAGCTGTAACATTCTGTCCAGATGTTCCTTGGGAGGCTAATGTCTGGTAACATTGAAGTAACAGCTCTTGGCGAGCATCCTGTTGCTCCACACGGGTAACCAGAAGCTGCAGCATCTCTTTAGCTGTAGGTTCCGAATCTGGGTCTGTCATGGCCTAATCTTACTGTCACGGGCACTAGGAGTCTTTACCCAGGGATCACCAGGTGATAGACTTACCAGAGTAGTATAGATGGTAATATTGTACTCTGGTAGCGGGGTGATCACGGAACAGGAGACAGCAGATGGTAGAGGATGCTCGAGGAAAGTCTATGACTAGCAGCACTGGTAATATACAGATAGTAGTACACGAGGAACTGAATGGACAAAGGAAACGTGAGGGTAGTCAGTGGTCTGCGGTAGCAAGTTGTACCACTGCTATAGTGAGGAGGAATGTCCAGCAGCAACGAGGAAGTGATGAGAGTCAGTGGTCTGCGTTAGCAAGTTGTACCACTGCTATGTGAAAGGATACTAGAAACAGGTGACTCGGGAAACAGGGATCAGTGGTCTGCCTCTAGCAAGTTGTACCACTGAATATATATGTGAGGAGGAGCACGGGGAGAGAACTGCAATACAGAGTATACACGGGCACACTGAACTTGATCCCACGATGATATGCACAATATAGTAATGACTGAACAGCACTGCACAATAATACAAAGTCACAGGAACTATCCGGCAAAAGGTAACACAGTCAAATGATGGCAATAGTCTCAGAGGATAGTAAAATCCAGGGGAGAACAACTCAGTCCAGCAAGATATGCAATACACCAGCACAGTCAATGAGAAGTATGCATACCGTGGTTCAGGAGCAGGCTGTCAGACAGGAGTGCAGAGATACCTGAACGGCTGGAGGCCGGCAGGATATGAAGTTCCAGGAGGGCAGAAGCGGTAATCAAGTAGGTGCAGCGCACAGGTAGGTAGACCAGCGGAGATGGGAACAAATACTCAGGAAGCAGTAGTATATAGGACTGGACACCTGGAGAACACTGAAGTGTAGAGATGGTCTAGACAAGATGAAAGCAGCGAGGCGTTGATCCGATGCAGACAGGCGAGTTGACACAGGCAGGAACACTGTAGAAGCACGGAGAGTGGATCAGCTGGCTGCAGACACGAATAGAACTGAAGAGTAGCGGCAAGCAGGACACTGCAGGTACACGGAGGCAGCGGATAGGAATCAGCAGGTGCAGTCTCGATGAAACACGGGAGAGTTGAGATGAGCTGGAACTGTTGAGCACGGAGACAGCGGATAGGAATCAGCTGGTGCCGTCTCGATGAAACACAGGAGAGTTGAAGTGAGTTGATAACTGTAGTGCACGGAGGCAGCGGATAGGAATCAGCTAATACAGTCACGATGAAACACAGGAGAGTTGAAGTGAGTTGATAGCTGTAGTGCACGGAGGCAGCGGATAGGAATCAGCTAATACAGTCACGATGAGACACAGGCGAGTTTAAGTGAGTTGATAACTGTAGTGCACGGAGGCAGCGGATAGTAATCAGCTAATACAGTCACGATGAGACACAGGAGTGTTGAAGTGGTCTGGAAACCACAGGGAGTAGAAGTGGTCTGGAAACCACAGGAATCAGCAGAGCTGAATACACGAGGAAACACAGGAACACCTTCAGAGGCTCATGGGGAATGAGACTCCAAGATCAGGCAACGAGGTATGGAACTTAGGTGCTATAAATAGGGAGTGTTGCCTGATCAGCCAATTAACTAAAAGGAACATGAACTGAAGGTTTGAAAGGGCTGCGCATGCCCAGACCCTCAGGATGGTGGACGGCCACGGTTCCTAAATACACGGGAAGAAGCACTCACAGTCTGGTGAGTGACAACGCGTGTATAATACTAGCAAATCTCTCCTGTTTAGTTAACCAGATCATTGTTATACTAGTATCCCTGTTTTAGACTACTAGACAAGTTCTACACAGGGAGCTAACAATCCCCAATAACCCTGGGGGTGTAACCTCAGGGTTATGCCTTGTCATTGGTCCACCTATCATAATCTTGCTGCCAACCTTTGTCTGCCCAACATTAGCTCTAACATCATGGGAATTTTGAAGGGGATATACCCTGTTTTTTGAATGTACTGAGGGTTTTCATGGATTGGTGACTAGGACTGCACTTCCGTCTTTTCTGTATGCTGTACCTACAAATAACTGTATCTTTATGGTGATTGTATATTTACATGTCTGTATTGTAATCTATGGAATATAATGTGTTTTGATTAACACATATTTACCTGGCTTATTATCTGAGTAAAAAACATAATTATATTTAATTCAAAGACGTTTAAAAAGTTAGGTCTAGCAAGTCATGAACAGCTGATCTTAATGTATTATGCACTCTATAATCAGCACCATTGGCCATGCATACCTTTCACATCTGTTGAAAACCATATAACTGTGTGTAATCATTATGTTCCTTGTGCCTATTTTTTGGAGAATGTAACTGAGAATATGAAAATTTAATAATATTTCTGCATGTTAATTATAACAAAATTGAATAAAAACTAATTTTAAGAAAATAAGAAAACTATTTAAGAAATTATGATTTTCAAAATAATATTGCATTGTAAGATTTCGACAACAATGCAGCAAACTTTAAATGACAGCATAAATTGCTGAATCATACAATGTCCTTCAGATATTGGCGTGGCGGATGGCTTAAACATACATTTGCAAATGTGTGCAACAAAGACTTTTGCATTTTTATCTACAGTAGAAATGGCAGATCTGTTGCTGGCTATAGCAGTGTGCTGGGGAAAAATATTGTGTGTATGTTCCTTGCAGGATAACCCCACCCTTTCTAGCACCTGTTATGGCCTATAAATTGATTTGAGCAGCTTCCACTTTTGTTTTTGTCTGAGAGGCATGTTGGTGTCAGTAGCTGAGAGGGGGTACTGGCACTAAATTGCTGTTTGGAGGCTTCTGGGGTACTTCTTTGGTAAGTTGGCTCTCAATTTAAAAACACATATGTATGGCCCAAATGTATGGGACTCTCATTGTTTAGAGTAGGACCATCCTATTAGCAAAAGCGCCTTGGCGTGGCAGATGGTTTAAACATACATTTGCAAATGTGTGCAACAAAGACTTTTGCATTTTTATCTACAGTAGAAATGGCAGATCTGTTGCTGGCTATAGCATTGTGCTGGGGGAAAAAATGTTGTGTGTATGTTCCTTGCAGGATAACCCCACCCTTTCTAGCACCTGTTATGGTCTATAAATTGATTTGAGCAGCTTCCACTTTTCTATTTGTCTGAGAGGCATGTTGGTGTCAGTAGCTGAGAGGGGGTACTGGCACTGAATTGCTGTTTGGAGGCTTCTGGGGTACCTCTTTGGTAAGTGGGCTCTCAATTTAAAAACACATATGTATGGCCCAAATATATGGGACTCTCATTGTTTAGAGTAGGACAATCCTATTAGCAAAAGCGCCTTGGCGTGGCAGATGGCTTAAACATACATTTGCAAATGTGTGCAACAAAGACTTTTGCATTTTTATCTACAGTAGAAATGGCAGATCTGTTGCTGGCTATAGCAGTGTGCTGGGGGAAAAAATGTTGCGTGTGTGTTCCTTGCAGGATAACCCCACCCTTTCTAGCACCTGTTATGGCCTATAAATTGATTTGAGCAGCTTCCACTTTTGTATTTGTCTGAAAGGCATGTTGGTGTCAGTAGCTGAGAGGGGGTACTGGCACTGAATTGCTGTTTGGAGGCTTCTGGGGTACCTCTTTGGTAAGTGGGCTCTCAATTTAAAAACACATATGTATGGCCCAAATATATGGGACTCTCATTGTTTAGAGTAGGACCATCCTATTAGCAAAAGCGCCTTGGCGTGGCAGATGGCTTAAACATACATTTGCAAATGTGTGCAACAAAGACTTTTGCATTTTTATCTACAGTAGAAATGGCAGATCTGTTGCTGGCTATAGCAGTGTGCTGGGGGAAAAAATGTTGCGTGTATGTTCCTTGCAGGATAACCCCACCCTTTCTAGCACCTGTTATGGCCTATAAATTGATTTGAGCAGCTTCCACTTTTGTATTTGTCTGAAAGGCATGTTGGTGTCAGTAGCTGAGAGGGGGTACTGGCACTGAATTGCTGTTTGGAGGCTTCTGGGGTACCTCTTTGGTAAGTTGGCTCTCAATTTAAAAACACATATGTATGGCCCAAATATATGGGACTCTCATTGTTTAGAGTAGGACCATCCTATTAGCAAAAGCGCCTTGGCGTGGCGGATGGCTTAAACATACATTTGCAAATGTGTGCAACAAAGACTTTTGCATTTTTATCTACAGTAGAAATGGCAGATCTGTTGCTGGCTATATCAGTGTGCTGGGGGAAAAAATGTTGTGTGTATGTTCCTTGCAGGATAACCCCACCCTTTCTAGCACCTGTTATGGCCTATAAATTGATTTGAGCAGCTTCCACTTTTGTATTTGTCTAAGAGGCATGTTGGTGTCAGTAGCTGAGAGGGGGTACTGGCACTGAATTGCTGTTTGGAGGCTTCTGGGGTACCTCTTTGGTAAGTGGACTCTCAATTTAAAAACACATATGTATGGCCCAAATATATGGGACTCTCATTGTTTAGAGTAGGACCATCCTATTAGCAAAAGCGCCTTGGCGTGGCGGATGGCTTAAACATACATTTGCAAATGTGTGCAACAAAGACTTTTGCATTTTTATCTACAGTAGAAATGGCAGATCTGTTGCTGGCTATAGCAGTGTGCTGGGGAAAAAGTGTTGTGTGTATGTTCCTTGCAGGATAACCCCACCCTTTCTAGCACCTGTTATGGCCTATAAATTGATTTGAGCAGCTTCCACTTTTGTATTTGTCTGAAAGGCATGTTGGTGTCATTAGCTGAGAGGGGGTACTGGCACTTAATTGATGTTTGGAGGCTTCTGGGGTACCTCTTTGGTAAGTTGGCTCTCAATTTAAAAACACATATGTATGGCCCAAATATATGGGACTCTCATTGTTTAGAGTAGGACCATCCTATTAGCAAAAGCGCCTTGGCGTGGCGGATGGCTTAAACATACATTTGCAAATGTGTGCAACAAAGACTTTTGCATTTTTATCTACAGTAGAAATTGCAGATCTGTTGCTGGCTATAGCAGTGTGCTGGGGGAAAAAATGTTGTGTGTATGTTCCTTGCAGGATAACCCCACCCTTTCTAGCACCTGTTATGGCCTATAAATTGATTTGAGCAGCTTCCACTTTTGTATTTGTCTGAAAGGCATGTTGGTGTCAGTAGCTGAGAGGGGGTACTGGCACTGAATTGCTGTTTGGAGGCTTCTGGGGTACCTCTTTGGTAAGTTGGCGCTCAATTTAAAAACACATATGTATGGCCCAAATATATGGGACTCTCATTGTTTAGAGTAGGACCATCCTATTAGCAAAAGCGCCTTGGCGTGGCGGATGGCTTAAACATACATTTGCAAATGTGTGCAACAAAGACTTTTGCATTTTTATCTACAGTAGAAATGGCAGATCTGTTGCTGGCTATAGCAGTGTGCTGGGGGAAAAAATGTTACGTGTATGTTCCTTGCAGGATAACCCCACCCTTTCTAGCACCTGTTATGGCCTATAAATTGATTTGAGCAGCTTCCACTTTTGTATTTGTCTGAGAGGGGGTACTGGCACTGAATTGCTGTTTGGAGGCTTCTGGGGTTCCTCTTTGGTAAGTTGGCTCTCAATTTAAAAACACATATGTATGGCCCAAATATATGGGACTCTCATTGTTTAGAGTAGGACCATCCTATTAGCAAAAGCACCTTGGCGTGGCGTATGGCTTAAACATACATTTGGAAATGTGTGCAACAAAGACTTTTGCATTTTTATCTACAGTAGAAATGGCAGATCTGTTGCTGGCTATAGCAGTGTGCTGGGGAAAAAAATGTTGTGTGTATGTTCCTTGCAGGATAACCCCACCCTTTCTAGCACCTGTTATGGCCTATAAATTGATTTGAGCAGCTTCCACTTTTGTATTTGTCTGAAAGGCATGTTGGTGTCAGTAGCTGAGAGGGGGTACTGGCACTGAATTGCTGTTTGGAGGCTTCTGGGGTACCTCTTTGGTAAGTTGGCTCTCAATTTAAAAACACATATGTATGACCCAAATATATAGGACTCTCATTGTTTAGAGTAGGACCATCCTATTAGCAAAAGCGCCTTGGCGTGGCGGATGGCTTAAACATACATTTGCAAATGTGTGCAACAAAGACTTTTGCATTTTTATCTACAGTAGAAATGGCAGATCTGTTGCTGGCTATAGCAGTGTGCTGGGGGAAAAAATGTTGCGTGTATGTTCCTTGCAGGATAACCCCACCCTTTCTAGCACCTGTTATGGCCTATAAATTGATTTGAGCAGCTTCCACTTTTGTATTTGTCTGAGAGGGGGTACTGGCACTGAATTGCTGTTTGGAGGCTTCTGGGGTACCTCTTTGGTAAGTTGGCTCTCAATTTAAAAACACATATGTATGGCCCAAATATATGGGACTCTCATTGTTTAGAGTAGGACCATCCTATTAGCAAAAGCGCCTTGGCGTGGCGGATGGCTTAAACATACATTTGCAAATGTGTGCAACAAAGACTTTTGCATTTTTATCTACAGTAGAAATGGCAGATCTGTTGCTGGCTATAGCAGTGTGCTGGGGGAAAAAATGTTACGTGTATGTTCCTTGCAGGATAACCCCACCCTTTCTAGCACCTGTTATGGCCTATAAATTGATTTGAGCAGCTTCCACTTTTGTATTTGTCTGAGAGGGGGTACTGGCACTGAATTGCTGTTTGGAGGCTTCTGGGGTACCTCTTTGGTAAGTTGGCTCTCAATTTAAAAACACATATGTATGGCCCAAATATATGGGACTCTCATTGTTTAGAGTAGGACCATCCTATTAGCAAAAGCACCTTGGCGTGGCGTATGGCTTAAACATACATTTGGAAATGTGTGCAACAAAGACTTTTGCATTTTTATCTACAGTAGAAATGGCAGATCTGTTGCTGGCTATAGCAGTGTGCTGGGGAAAAAAATGTTGTGTGTATGTTCCTTGCAGGATAACCCCACCCTTTCTAGCACCTGTTATGGCCTATAAATTGATTTGAGCAGCTTCCACTTTTGTATTTGTCTGAAAGGCATGTTGGTGTCAGTAGCTGAGAGGGGGTACTGGCACTGAATTGCTGTTTGGAGGCTTCTGGGGTACCTCTTTGGTAAGTTGGCTCTCAATTTAAAAACACATATGTATGACCCAAATATATAGGACTCTCATTGTTTAGAGTAGGACCATCCTATTAGCAAAAGCGCCTTGGCGTGGCGGATGGCTTAAACATACATTTGCAAATGTGTGCAACAAAGACTTTTGCATTTTTATCTACAGTAGAAATGGCAGATCTGTTGCTGGCTATAGCAGTGTGCTGGGGGAAAAAATGTTGCGTGTATGTTCCTTGCAGGATAACCCCACCCTTTCTAGCACCTGTTATGGCCTATAAATTGATTTGAGCAGCTTCCACTTTTGTATTTGTCTGAGAGGGGGTACTGGCACTGAATTGCTGTTTGGAGGCTTCTGGGGTACCTCTTTGGTAAGTTGGCTCTCAATTTAAAAACACATATGTATGGCCCAAATATATGGGACTCTCATTGTTTAGAGTAGGACCATCCTATTAGCAAAAGCACCTTGGCGTGGCGTATGGCTTAAACATACATTTGCAAATGTGTGCAACAAAGACTTTTGCATTTTTATCTACAGTAGAAATGGCAGATCTGTTGCTGGTCATAGCAGTGTGCTGGGGGAAAAAATGTTGTGTGTATGTTCCTTGCAGGATAACCCCACCCTTTCTAGCACCTGTTATGGCCTATAAATAGATTTGAGCAGCTTCCACTTTTGTATTTGTCTGATAGGCATGTTGGTGTCAGTAGCTGAGAGGGGGTACTGGCACTGAATTGCTGTTTGGAGGCTTCTGGGGTACCTCTTTGGTAAGTTGGCTCTCAATTTAAAAACACATATGTATGGCCCAAATATATGGGACTCTCATTGTTTAGAGTAGGACCATCCTATTAGCAAAAGCGCCTTGGCGTGGCGGATGGCTTAAACATACATTTGCAAATGTGTGCAACAAAGACTTTTGCATTTTTATCTACAGTAGAAATGGCAGATCTGTTGCTGGCTATAGCAGTGTGCTGGGGAAAAAATGTTGTGTGTATGTTCCTTGCAGGATAACCCCACCCTTTCAAGCACCTGTTATGGCCTATAAATTGATTTGAGCAGCTTCCACTTTTATATTTGTCTGAGAGGCATGTTGGTGTCAGTAGCTGAGAGGGGGTACTGGCACTGAATTGCTGTTTGGAGGCTTCTGGGGTACCTCTTTGGTAAGTTGGCTCTCAATTTAAAAACACATATGTATGGCCCAAATATATGGGACTCTCATTGTTTAGAGTAGGACCATCCTATTAGCAAAAGCGCCTTGGCGTGGCGGATGGCTTAAACATACATTTGCAAATGTGTGCAACAAAGACTTTTGCATTTTTATCTACAGTAGAAATGGCAGATCTGTTGCTGGCTATAGCAGTGTGCTGGGGGAAAAAATGTTGTGTGTATGTTCCTTGCAGGATAACCCCACCCTTTCTAGCACCTGTTATGGCCTATAAATTGATTTGAGCAGCTTCCACTTTTGTAATTGTAAGATTTCGACAACAATGCAGCAAACTTTAAATGACAGCATAAATTGTTGAATCATACAATGTCCTTCAGATATTGTGTATAAATAATACTTAAGTTGTACATTTACAAATTTTCTTCTTTAGCATTCTACTTAATTTCCCATGTGGATGTCAGTCATTTAGCAAATTGATTTAGTAATAAAACATCAATTAGGGTATGGCTGAAGGACATACATTTAAGGTGCCATATAGTCTACAGTTTTAAAATCGTACAAGGCAATTTGTTAGGGTTAATGTAAAGTACAGTTGGATTATGTGTTAAAGTCTTTAATGTTCATTACCATGACACTGATATTGCAGTGTAAAGGAGCTTGTAGTCAGTGGCAATCTTTATTATATAGCAGCTCAAATATTTGGAATAGTTATTGAATAAAAACACTTTGTGCCCTTGTTATAGACACTCGGGGATCTGATCGGATAGCTATCCACTCCAGGAAGTGTATGAATTTTACCATTACCAGATGAGGTCCGGATATTGGACCAAAGTATCTCTGCTTCCTCTCTATCACCATGGATAGTTTGAAGGTCAGTGCCTGGAGGAGTCACAGTACTTGAGATGCAGTCACAGTCAACCAGCTGGACATCTCTTACCATTTCTGGGAGACTTATGATTTTTGAGTTGTTGTGTCTATACTGGTTCTCATGGTCATGTCACTTTGCTTGCATGTTCCTTGTGTTTACAAATAAATTCTAGGAGAAGCATTAGTTATTATTAGAGATGCTCAGTCTCTGTACCTTTGCGTGCCCTCTGGCTTGAAAACAAGGCAAAACGTCTTTGTTACGTCGTTGGATCTCCCGTCTTTTGGATTCTATAAGTACTGCCCTCCTTGGCGATACAGCGCCATTTCATAGAGGGACACAGAAGGGGTAGCACAGTTCTTGGCAGTCTCTAGTGCAGTTGGGCAGCATTATAGGTAGAAAAAAAGAGGAGGGGTACCATTGTTCTTCAAAGTCTCCAGTGACATTCAGGAGAGCTCCATTGCTCCATTGCTAATTGTCATTGCTGAAATAGAAATAATAGGGCTGACAGTGTTGTTCTTAATCTGCAATCACATTGTACTGTATTATCAAAATGGATTCACAGCAGTACACAGATGACCAGGAGCACCAAGCATCTGCTGGCACCAGTTATGATGATAGTAATCCCTCTACGTCATCTGCTAAAGCCTATGTTAAAGTGCATAGTGTTTTTAAGTCAGGGAAACAAAAATGTAAAAAAAACACCTTTTACCTTGGTCAAGAAAATAATATCTATAATCCAGGCAAAGCTATCTGCAGAAAAAATAAAATTGCCAACATGCCATTCTACACACGCAGTGGCAAGGAAAGAATAAGGCCTTCTCCTTTCTCTATGAGTGCTAGTTCTGCAACTGTCACTGAGGCATCTTCTTGTAAGGCCAGTCATGACCAAGCAAGACCTTGTCATTCGGACTCCAAAAGTGGTGTCCAAATACTTTTACGTGTAAAAGCTGAGCTGGAAGAAAACATTAAGGCATTAGATGAAAATGTATGTTCAGATTCAGAAATGACACAAATCCCCGAGGAGAGTCTATCTATGAGTGCAATGTATAATCCTGACCTGTCTGATATTGTACCCATAAAGAAGGCCCCCTTCAGCATTTCTGCAGATGAGTGCATGAACAGCCCAAGTGTAGCCGGTGATGTATAAATTGAGGATGCCACTTTGGAATTGCAACAGGACGAGGGGGATATTTGTGTAGCTGACGAGGGCACTAATGAGGATGTTGATGAGGATGATGTAGTTTGTGTAATTCCTGCCCCAGTGGAAGCAGGTCTTGCACCTGATAAGAAGGCCATTGCCCTGGCTGGGCATAAGACCAAAAAATCCACCTCTTATGTGTGGAATTATTTTTACCAAAATCCTGACAACAGTTGTCTAGCCATTTGTAGCGTTTGTAAAGCCACAGTCAGTAGAGGTAGGGACCTTAACTATCTAGGAACCTCATCCATGTTACGCCATTTGAAGCGAGTTCATGGTAAGCTGTTGGGAAAGTTGGAAACTTATGCTAAAAAAAAATAACAACAAGCAGTCCATCATCAGCTAGGTCCCTTTTCTCAGCTAGATCCCGACACCTACAATCTACACCCACAACACCATCCTCATCAATATCCTGAGTAGCGATCAGAGTTAATCCTGCATCCAAGTTGAAAAGGCTAGATGACTCCTCCAGTGTCCTGGATTCCTCAGAAGAATTCTTGAGCATTAGTCCCACTGCTGCTGCTGCTTGAGGTGAATCTTCATCCCAGAGACAGACCAAGAATAAGATTACTAGTAGTTTACAGCAATTGACTGTTAAACAATCTTTTGCAAGAGGAAGCAAGTATGAAAGCTGTCACCCAGTCGCAAAGTGGATCACAGATGCCATGGCGACTATGCTAGTATTAGATCTGCGTCCAACCTCCACTATTAATGCAGCCGGTTTTAGACAATTACTTGAGGTAAATTCCATCTCTACACCATTTTACTAGAAAAGCTATTCCTCACCTCTTCCAGTAGGTTGGTAAAAAATTTAATTATTGAACTACAAAATGCCATTCTACTCACTGTACACTTAACCACAGATATGTGGATAAGTGGAACTGAGCAAACTAAAGATTATATGACTGTGACAGCCCACTGGGTTGGTGATTCGCCTTCACCAACAGGAACAGGAGCAGTATGAACCCAAGTACGTCACATTTGTCAGAGGCAGGCTACTCTGTGTAATACCGGCTTCACTAAGAGGCATACAGCTGACAATCTGTTACAAAAACTAAGGGATGTCATTGCAACATGGCTTATCCCGCTTGGACTCTCCTCAGGATATGTCATTTCTGATAACACCACCTATATTGTGAGAGCATTACAGCTTGGTGAATCCCATCACATTCCGTTTTGCTCACAAAAAAAGCAATTACACTAAGTATGTCGGACTTGTAGATCAAGTACTTTATTCGCTTCGCCAGGATCCAAGAGTTATCAAAATCTTGAAATCGGATCACTACATTTTGGCGACTGTGCTTGATCCTCGGTTTAAGAGCTATGTCTTCTCTTTGTTTCCAACTGACTCAGATCTTAAGAGATGCAAGCAGCTCCTGGTGAGCAAAATGACAGCTCAAGGGCCAGATTTACTAAGCTGCGGGTTTGAAATAGTGGAGATGTTGCCTATAGCAACCAATCAGATTCTAGCTGTCATTTTTTAGAAAGTACTAAATAAATGAAAGCTAGAATCTGATTGGTTGCTATAGGCAACCTCCTCACTTTTTCAAACCCGCAGCTTAGTAAATCTAGCCCCAAGTGTTAAGTGACAGGACAGTGTCTCCTCCTTCAGTTTCTCACTCAACTGCTGCTAGGAAAAAACGTAGCTTTCCCAAGAGACCCAGGGACGATGCAGATGACTCAGCACTAAATTATGACATCTGGTCTGGTCTAAAAGAATTGACCAAAAAACGTGACACCTCTGCCGTAATTCCACCTGATCCTACTATCAACATTCAAAGGATGGTGGAGGATTATTTTCACAACAGCATAGAAATAGACACATCAGACAGTCCCTTTACATACTGGGAGGAAAAAAAAGGAATTTGCAGTCCCATGTACCAACTCACTTTGCACTGCCTAAGCTGCCCACCCAGTGTGTACTCTGAAAGAGTTATCAGCACAGCCGGGAACATTTTAAGCGATCGGTGTAGGAGGCTACTTTCTCAAAATGTGGAAAAGATGATGTTCAGAAAAACAAACTTTAGTTTCCACAAGGAAGGCCTTTCCCGCCAATTACATCAAAATACTTAGACTTCTTTAATGGTGAATTCCAGCGGTGATGAATTAATAATGTGTGAGGAGGATGTACAAACTGATGAGGGTGAGGATGAGGCTGAGGATGATGACAACAACATCTGCCACAGTAGAGTTCATTAACAGCACTGTTACCTTAGGTGCCTTAAGCCCATTGTTAGCTTGTTTTGTGGGGGGGGCAAACAAACCAAGCACATCAGCCTCAAAAGCAGCACTCCTTGTCGCTGAAGTGCTTGGTTTGTTAAAGTGTGCATGTCCTTTTTAAGATCCAACATAAGGGTTGGTGGGAAGACAATTCCATCTTGTACCACTTTTACTTTCAGCTACCGTTGTGTGACAATGTTACCTACATGTGCTATATACTGTTGAGTGCTTTGCAAAAATCTTAGACACCCATTGATGATGCAGATGACTCAGCACAACATTTTGACATCGGGTCCTGTCTAGTGTAAAAGAATTGACCAGAATTAGTGGCACCTCTGCTGGAACTCCACCTGATCCTTCTATCAACTATCAGCATCCAAAGAATGGTGGAGGATTATTTTTAATTTTTTTGAACTGTATAAAGACAGTTTTATTAACAAAGAACAAATTTGCTTGCAGAAGTAATGTAAGCATGGATGTCTAAATAGACATGTGTATGTATTACCTTCCACTTTGCTGCTATTTCATTAGCATTGCTTAAAGTGTTTGTAATCTGCACTGTACATCAAAGGTATCTAACTATATTATAATTCTTTGTGAATTGGGGCTGACTTGCTTTTTGCTGTGAATGACAATGGCTCTTTTTAGTGCATTGTCTGGCACGCTGGATTGATCTGGGTCTGATAAAAGCATTCATCTCGGGGAGGGGGGCGGGTCAGTGCTCGTCTCCTTGTATTAGCTGTAGAATTAAAACAGTTACCCAAGGAACGAGTGGAGCGATCAAATGAACCATAACTGATTTCATGATCCAAGGACAATTCCATCTTACAGCACTTTTTTTTACTGACACTGCCGTGTAGCAATGTTTTCTAGATGTGCTAGAAACTGCCGTGTTTGAGTATTTACTCTGTTGCTTAGCATCCAGCCAGGTCGCTGCAGTCTTTGTTTGAAAGTGTATGAAAATAATATTGTGATCTGTGAAATGGTCCAAATTGATTGCAAATGACTTGAAATTAGTGTTATTGAGGTTAATAATAATGTAGGTGGAAAAAGCAAAATTATGTGATTTTAGCAACAAAAAAAAATATTCCTTTTAGAAAAAAATATGGATCCAAAACCAAAACCAGAACATGCAAGGGCGGTTTTGAAAAAAACAAATCCAAAACCCAAACACGAAGTTAATCCAGATCCAAAACCAAAACCAAAACCAGGACACGGTGGTCAATGAATATCTCTAGTTATTTATTAATGAGTTGAAATTGAAGTCCCTCATCATGTTGTGCTAGTGTTTCTTTGCAATCAGAAAGGTCTCATCTAAGGTGCTTAATGTTTTGGTTAATGCTGTTTGAGTGAACACTCACAATAGCCCTGGCCAGTGAGGAGAGCTTAATTCTCCATCTTGCACTGGCAGATATTTTTATTGTCTTTTTTTACAAACTTTGAAGCCTCTGTGGCATGTTTATTGGTGAGCTTGGGTGATATGGTATGAATGGTTGCTGTGAAAAACTGTCGTCATAAATGAATATCAAGGAAGAAAGTTTACAATTTGTCTTGCTTAATTAGGAACCCTCAGTAAGGAATTTAATGTGGTTTACAAACTCAATGAGGTTATTAAACTATTTAATAGCCAGTCTCATCAGAACATCACAAACCACCATAGTGAAAGACTTTTGTGTAGCCCTAAGAATCTGTGGTTTACATCGTATGAGGGCCACGAGGTACAATGGCACTGGTGTGTAATGCATCAAGTGAGAAGTATACATGTTGGGCTGTGCAAGCAATAAGGTCAGAGTCTGTCACAGTTCTCCAATACTCTTTGAATTATTCTATTCTAGCCTGTGACGGTTCACTTTTGATAACAAGATGGCAGTACCTGGAGATTGTGCTGGCTCTCAAATCTCTGTCACTCCTGGCATACCAATTTTATGAGTGTTAAAACTTATGATGTTCACTTATGGGCTAGTGGTGTGAAAATGGCAGGGTAATAGCTCAAACATTGACTTCTGTTTTCTCTTGTTCAGACGCCACAATTTGCTACCTTAGTTAGGAGCCAGAATTTTTAGCAGAGATCAAATATTTAGGTACCAATAAATCATGTTTGGCATTTTCATGATCTCGTATTCAAACTTTCCTCTTAGTAGATATTCACATGAAATACACCATATTTGATCAGAGCTACAGGTAAATAAATTGTGTTATTAACATACCCCTTTCTAAGATGCCTGACAATATTACCAGGGATGATTGATGCACAACAGTTACAGTGTGCAAAGGCACCTTTTTCAGGAATACCTTGCAAATAAGAAGAATTTTGCTCATTCAGGATGTCAATTAGAAGGTAATTGAGGAGGTTTTCTGGATTCTCACAGAGTGTATTATACTGTTATACACCTTAGGTCTGTTCATCAGCCAAATCACTCTTGATAGACTTTTGCTTTCCCCACTGGTAGAGATTCCACCAATTTAATATATTGGCAGAAACAAAATATAATTTATGATAAGATATAATGCATTTAAAAAGCAGAAATTGGTCTTTTGAAATATCAAGTAACCAGTTGAGGGATGCCGATGGCTCTAATATCATTATTGCATTCCACTGGCTTCTAATAAAGATCTTTAATAATTTCAGGGATCCTATACCTTTAAAAACATGATGATATCTTTAGGAATGTCACTATTTAATTTATTGGTAGGGCTCATATTAGCTTCTGGTTAAGCAATTAAATAGGCCCAGTACACATATAACAAATATCATACACAAATCTGTGATACAATTCTATGCACTTGATATAGGGCAACATATTTCAAATAAGCTTTTTTCAATTAAATGAACATTTGAGTAGGACTTTTTCTATATGAGCCATTTTTTCATTATGGATAATGGTTGTTCACATGATTTGCACATCTACAGTATCTGAATATAGTACAGTAACTAATGTATTCTTATTTAATAACCTGGGGCCTGATTCATTAAGGATCTTGAATGAAGAGGATCCTTATTTCAGTCTCCTGGACAAAACCATGTTACAATGTAAGGGGTGCAAATAAGTATTCTGTTTTGCACATAAGTTAAATACTGACTGTTTTTTTATGTAGCACACAAATACTTGACAGCTTATTTGTACACTGACATTTAGGGGGGTATTCAATTGTTCGTACTGACCGCCGAAAAACTCGCGCTCTAAAACTATTACCGTTAATACGGTAATTACTCGCTGAATTGCAGCTCGCAGCTCGCAGGGGAGCTGTGAGCTGAAATTCAGCGAGTAAATTACCGTATGAACGTTTTTTACGCACAATATTACCATATTAACGGTAATAGTTTTTCGGCGGTCCGGGCGAACAATTGAATACCCCCCTTAAAGTTGATATGTGTGTGTTACATGAAAAAACAGTCAGTATTTAACTTATTTGCAAAACAGAACACTCTTTTGCACCCCTTACATTGTAACATGGTTTTGTCCAGGAGACTGAAATAAGGATGCTCTTCATTTAAGATCCTTAATGAATCAGGCCCCTGGTTTGAAAGTATGTGCTGTCTTTAGAGAAAATGTCCTTAAGGGTCCTGTAAATGGTAGTGAACAAATTAGAGGGGGGAGTGTAATATCAAGCAGAAACTAGATGCAATCGACCTGCCAGATGGTTTAAGTAGACTTTTATGAATCTAAAATAAAATTTAAGATAGGCACCCAAGGTTGTTCAGTAGTCAAAAAAAAGTAGTCCTCATCATTTTGGATAACACAAGCATTCCTTTATCTGCTTTAGAAATTGGAATATTCCTGTTAATATGAGAGTAGCATACAGCTTTAAATACTAGAAAGATATCATAATATTTATTATTGTTAATGTCACAATTATTTTTCAGTTAGTTAGTGATTACATGCTCAGATGTATGAACAGAAAATCCCTGTTTATCAGTACACTAACCATCCCTCACCAAAGGTGTCTGCATATGCACAGATTTACAGCTGAATCCTTACATTTTATTATCTGTCATTTAAGTTACATGCATCTTAAAGTATGTGCACCCTGAAATCTAGTGTACAAGTATGTCTAGACATAATATTCCACAGTCATCGTCGTCAACTCAATAAACTGCACTCATCAAGTGTAGATACTGAATTTACACTTGGCAATGTATTTTAAAGATATGTGCATCCTAAAATAAGCTGCATCTCAATGAGGTATGATTAACTTGCTTCTACATGCCCACATTATGTTGACCTTGTATGTAAAAGCCCCTGATCCGTCTCTTGACGCAGAAGGGGTCATAAATGTTAGATATATCTTAAAATATTGACATAAGTTTTGCTCATGATCAATGTGATAAACTTTACGTCAGAAGTCTATTTATGTAGCACAAATGCACCTGCATCCAACATACCCCCTGTGTATGCATTCATAGTCTGCCTGCATACTAATCTCTTTCTTGCGTTAATTATGCTCATTTCCACACTGTACGTTTTGACCACCTTCTTGTTTCTTTCTGGGTTTAAATTGTATATTCTCTGCCCTGTCCACAGGTAGTGATCATACAAATCAACCACTGATTCTCCAGGTATCTGCTGTGTATTTGTTTTGAACAAAGCTCCATTGCTGCCTACTCTTGAACTTTGTTTCTTCTTGTATTTTATATTGTCTTGTGGTTTGGTAAGTTGATTGTTTTTTAGTATTAGTAGCATCCAGACTACTTTGGATGCCGCTACATATGGATCACCCGTAGAAGAGTCCCCTTGCAGTGTCTTTGTTTGAAAACCAGAAAGGCCTTTAAATTTTGCACTTAGCCAGTGTCAAGTTATACAGGGGGCCTAATTTTGAGTTTTGTACCCCACAACACACAGTACAAGTTCTGTTGCAAAAATTGTGGACTTAAATGGTGTAGGATACATTATTCCCTGTAAATTTTGGCACTTAACCAGTTGACATGAAGATGTCAGCAGGCTAAATGCCAACACTTGCAATGTGTAGACAGATGGACAATCCACAATGTGGCCAATCACAATGTCGACATTAAAAGACCAATGATGCTGGGTCAGAGCGGAGATATCACGCCGGACTTGGTATACGACCAACAGAAGTCTCTGTGGCCACAGTCGGCACCTACAAACAGTCAGCACAGTGCACTAGAACAGATGGAGAATATCCTTACATCTCTGTCTATAGGGAACTAGCAGAGATACCTGGTTTCATGTCAGCAGGTTAAGTGCCAACATTTACAGGGTCGGAATAATGACTGCCACCGCTTAAATGTGTATATTGATTTTCACATATCTTAAGATATGTCCAGCTCAAAGCAAAGCAGTATTTATATGAGTTGCATTACCTTATTTGTGCACTATATAACTTAACGAAGTATTATAAACACAAGAGAAAAAAGTGCCTTAACATTTTTATTATTAACTGCAGAAGTCTCAATTCCCTTATAAATGTTGTTACATGCAAACACCCCCATATCTGCTGTTTACTGATTTATAGACCAAATGGGAATCTTCTTTCTTGTGGTAGTCCAAATTAAAATTACAAATAAGTAATCTGTTAAATGGTAAAATGATGGATCAGTATCTTTGTGTTTTGATTGTGGTTTTGGTTCTAAAACTGTCTTTTACAGGCCACAGACAGTATCTCTTGCACTCCGATTTTTTAAGACATTCTGAACTACCAAGTTTTGTGTACAAAGCATTGCACATGTTTAAATTTAACCAATCATAATGTACACACTATAATTACTGTGAGCTATTTTGCTATGATATTCCAGAGTTTTTCCAACAGATTGATACCAGTATGCTGTTTGACTGTGAAAGTAATGGTGTAAGGGGAAGTATCACATCTGGGGATAAGTGTATGAAGCTGCAAGTTTCCTGTGGGTTTG
Organism: Mixophyes fleayi; assembly: GCF_038048845.1. Lineage (NCBI taxonomy): Eukaryota > Metazoa > Chordata > Amphibia > Anura > Limnodynastidae > Mixophyes > Mixophyes fleayi. The sequence goes on from NC_134406.1 coordinate 152,057,374, forward strand.
AAAAGTGGAGATGTTGCCTATAGCAACCAATCAGATTCTAGCTATCATTTTGTAGAATATACTAAATAAATGATAACTGGAATCTGATTGGTTGCTATAGGCAAAATCTTCACTTTTCAAACCCACCGGAAACTCGCAGCTTCATACTGGACTAGCATGCGGCCAAATGACTGGGTGCTGTGTTTGTCAGCAAGAACAGAAGACGAAGGACAATTTAGAAACTTCTACCTGCTCTGATTTCCAATACATAACCAAACATACCTGTGTCTGCTGATCTTCAATTCTCAGCCTTCCCGGGCCCACTGCACATTTTATTCTGCATACTGGAGGCAGAACTTTTAATATTTTTCTCTTTTTAAATTCATCTAGATCACCCATCCGATATGCTGCACTGGCAAGAAAACAAGCCAGACAGTCTATAGTCACTGTTCTCATGTTTGGGTTAGGGCTTCAGTCTGTACACAGAACTGCCCCAGTTAGCGCCAGTAGGAGAGTTTTGTTAAGGTTCTGGAACTTATATAATTTGACTTTTGTGTGAAATGTACAAAACATTTTCTTTAATGAACCAATTGTATTCATTTGAATGATAAAGTGGAGTAGTGTCAACATTGCAAGGTTATAGTCCCTCCTGTTAGTAGTACCAACTTCAAGTAGCTTAACTCCTCTTGCCAGGCATGGATCAGTGTATAGATCAGGAACAACCCAGTACTAATACTGTCCGTAGTAATAATTTTTAAAACTTTTATGAGTAAAAAAAAGTCATGAAGGAAGAAAATATAAGCAAAAGTACTCCAAATCCAATCAAAATTTGTCAATCTGAAAGAAAACATCAGCTCTTGATGTAAGTATTGCAGGGAAAAGTTACTGATGAATGTGGTGATTTGTCTAAAAAATTTAAATATCTAACATTCTATACATAACATTCATTAGCAGGAAAAGGCCCAGGCCATGACACATTTTGCTATTAGTTGTCCTACTAGTGCTCTTACACATACTAGAATGCCCATTGCAAACACGCATGTCCAACATGGTGATGTATCTTCTGTAACACATGCACCACCTTCTCGCTATCAGTGTAAGTCTGTCAGCTCCAAGACAGCTACATCAATGCATGAAAAGTATACTTAAGATGAAGAACATATTGGTGTTCACAGAACCCTAAATCTGTCATGGATCAGAGTAGAAATACAGCTGAGGAGTCATGGATAGGTAAAAAACAAACAATGTTTATTGCTGGGGAACAGTTGATGACATAATATCTTGCAGAGTTTACCAGATATACAGCTGATGCAGGTAAATAGGAGGTGAGGAAATATTCCAGGCAGCATGCACAGGGAAATGCACGGATAAGTCCCAGGTACAAATAAGGAACAGGTCAGCAGATAGTATGCTGAGATAGATCCCCATGCAGCATACAATCACAGGAGCAAGGCAGGAGAAAGAATCACAAGGTGAAACCACAGGATATGACATCAGGATGACAACAATAACCAGCAATGACTGCTGAGAGGAACAGGTATATATAAGGGAAAAGAAACCACACCCAGGTGCATGGGATAATTGGAGAAAGTGTTAACCCCTAGTGCAAACATGAAAAGCAAGATAGCAGCACCTCTGTTGATCAGAGGTACTGCTGCAAATACACACTAATAAAGTCAAAAGGCAGGAGCTGCCAAGCAAAGCAGTATGTACTGCAAGTGACTTGCAGACAGATCCTTACAAAATCAAAGGGTGTCCATGAGTGCTATATGTGAATATGACATTTCAGATTCTGACATTGCAATTATATGGCAGCCTCCTTCTAAAATTTCACAACCATTTGGAAAGAGTTTGATACATGTGTTGGACAGATACATGATCAACAATTATATGGTCGACACCATAATATAGAGAGGGTTGGAAAGTCGACAATAATTACATTGACAGTATTATTAGGTCGAAAATTGAAATGTAGACAGAATTATTAGGTTGACATTTCAAATGTAGATAGTATTATTAGGTCAACAATATTATCCCTAACCGTAACACTATTCCTAGCCATAACCGTATCCTTAACCCAAACTTTAACTCTGGATGTGGTACCTTATTCCGGTGCTTCAAACAGCGCCTCCTTAAATGCTTCTAAATTAAGGAGGCGCCGGTTGTAGAATGTTGTAAGCTTTCTAAAGAACATTGTACAGCCGGCTTCTCCTTAAATTAGAACCATAACAACACGAATGCTAGTGGGGCACTTCAAACTGACGTCATTCTACACTGTCGGGATGTTTATTCATCTGAACAGTTTCAAGTCTGCCTTTGAAGCTGTCAGTATTATGAGGCTGTCGTGCATCACACCTTCAGCTTTTTTATGTCGCCGTTTGAAGCATTGTGATAATCGGTACCACCATTAACCCTAACCTAATCTCTAACTCTAACCATATAATATTATCTACACATGAATTGTAGACCTAATAATACTGTCTGTATTGGAAAGATAGACAAAAAATACTATCAACATTTCAATTGTCGACCTATTAATACTGTTGAGATTTTAATTGTCAAACTAATGATACTGTCGACATTTGAATTATTGACCTAATAACCCTGTCAACATTTGAATTGTTGATGTAATGTTGTCAACAAAATGAATGTCTACTCATCAGCTGCATATCTTTGGAAATATGAGGATGAGTAGTAATAATGACCACTTAGACATAGATATTGGGGAGGCTATTTTGAAACGTACTAATATGCAAAAGGATGAGGGGGTTAATTGTGGATCTGAAAATGTTACAATGTGTTGTTTTTGAGCAAGAAAATTAGAAGAATGATGAATGTGTCCAAGTAATTCAGCCAGCAGTGGTACTACCTCATACCCATGATAAGTGCATTATGATGTCTAGGCAAAATACCAAACCCAGACAACATTTGTCAAGACGTCTGTAGCATTTGTGTAGCCACAATAAGTACAGATAGGCACCTCCTCCCTTTAAATATTTATTTATATGGCACTAGAAAATTCTATAGTGACCATAATTGGTAACAAACACTGTAATAAAGCAATGCTGGGTAACGGAGACAGACAGAGAAGTAAGGAGGCCCTGTGTACAAGCTTATAATCTCCCTGTTATTATATTTTCAGCAATTTCATTCAAAATGTGGAATATAATGTATAGTAACAAGCAGTCCAGCATCAGCTAGCACGAGAATGGATAGACAGCTCATTCAATCTTCACTGTCAACCTCCTCATCATTAGCATGTAGTCCAGCATCCAATTTCCAAATGCAAACTGACTCACTCAATTCAATCCATGATTCCGTAGATGCATGCTTGCACACTATGGTTATTGTTGCAGTTGGGGTAAAATAACTATACAAAAGGGGAAAAAAGGGGTGTAAACATAGTTTTAAACAACCATTGTCTATCAAGTAAGCGTTTGCAATAGGAACCAATTATGACAGACAGCATCCTCTTGCACAATGGATCACTGAATCCATGACAGCTATGTTAGCATTGGATGTGCATCCAATTTCCTCCAGCAATGCATCAGGTTTTAGCAGATTAGTTGAGATCATGTGTCCAAATTTCCACCTCGATTCAATTTCTTCAGAACAGCAACTCCTCAGCTATACTTGAGGTTAAACAAGTCATACATTGCCTAAAAAGTGCCCTTGTACTGACTATCCAATTAGCTACAGATATGGGGATAAGTGGTACTGGTCAAACAAAAGACTACATGACCATGACAGCCCTCTGGGTACGTGTATCACCCTCAACATCAGCAGCGCCTCTAGCATCATAATCATCCTCCTCATTCCTTCACCATAGTAGTGCTAGCACACAAGGCCAGGTCATTCACAAAACCCTGGGCCTGATTCACCAAAATATGGTTCAGTTCCGTAAGGTGCGATGCGTATTTTAAGAACAAATGGGGAGATAAGAAGAACGGAAATGAGAAAAGTCACGTAGCTTTACAAACCCACCCACCAAAAGCCAGTTCTGTGACTGAAAGCAATATGCATCGGATCTATCGATCTACTACTTAAACACTGATTCTTATTTATAAATAAGAAGGTATTGCGTAATGCTAAATGTGGGAGGTGCAAAGCGTTTGTTTACATTGAGAAAAACACAATCGGAGTGTATTATGCAGAACTTTTAGTACCTAATCATTCCTTGTAACTCTTACATGCTTATATGACATCGGAGAAATAGCTTGAAATTGTTAATGAGCAAAAAAAACACACCATTTATATTCACTTACATGAATGATCATGTATTGAGTTTGTTTTGAACAGAAATTTCTGCAAATCCATGTCATAGAAATCGGTAGCATTACTAAACATGCATCTTAAAAGAACCATGAGCGGCTTACAAATTATTTGCGTTCCGAATCAGCATAGTGTACTCTTCCATTACCTATACATAGGAGAGAAAATGCAACCTGCACGCAGTTCCGATGTGCTCCTGTACCTTAGCGGTTAGCACCTCTGTCTCATATAACTGGCGTCTCGAGTTTGAATCCAAAACATGTACTTAACATATGTGTGCAGTTTGTTGGCCAAATTAATTAATGAAAGGAACAGCTGGGTGAGTTCACATCACTCATGCTTCTCCCAAAAACAAATTAGCCTGTCCTTCATTTCTCCTCTCCTAGCACAGGGTGTTGTTGCGAATTACAGAAGAGACGTGTACACCTGGATGTGCAACGGAAGGAGACATCTGCTTTGCTCTTTCAGTCCTGCTACTTGATAATTTGCCCTTGGAGATACCCTCTTATAATTTGTTTTATCCAGGACATATTTATGGTAAGTGCTCTGACATTTCAAGTTGCACTATAACATGTTCTATCCCCATTATAAATCTGTTGACATATTTTACATTTAACTCCCCATCGAATGCATCTTTGTATGCTGTCATCTCTTACTACCAATGTCCTTTGACTTTTGGGGGTATGTGGGTTGACTTGGAGGGGACATGCTCCTTAGGCTATAATGCAAGTATAATTGTTAAACCTTTTTTGGGTTATTCACCTCCCGGTTGTCTGTTATGTACTCAGCTTCCCTACAAATCAATGTAGACAACACTTCAGCAGCACAGTGGTTTAGTGGCTAGCACTTCGGCCTTTCAGCACTGGGGTCCTGAGTTCGTATCCCAACCATGGCCTTATCTTCGAAGACTTTTTGGCCCCTTAAGCTAAATGAAGGCAAAATTTTATGAGCTTTGAACCTTCACGTACTTTTACATTTCCAAAAGTTTAAGCCACCAAAGTAAACTAATGGCTTTTTCTTCTGGAACCACGCAGATACATATTAAGTTGTTAGAGGACATGCCTTACCCCATTCTAAATATATATATATACCTACTTTTTCAATATACCTGCAACCAAACATGCTTTGACCAAGTAACTCCTTTTATTGACTACATTTTAAAAACAAATCTTGCCCTGTATGTTCTGGACATGTTTTGGGTTATCCACCCAGAACTCCATTTGACTTCATCAATAAAAATGCATACTACTTACTGATATCAAATGTGTGTGTTTGTGTTTGTGTGTGTGTGTGTATTTGGGGATTGTTAGACTGTAATTTTGATTGGGTCAGGGACTGTGTTCTCTGTACAGTGCCTCATATTAGCTTGCACTATCATAAATACATAAATGATGCAAGAAATTATGATGTATTAAAAAGTGACCAATATTAAATAATTGTTAAGATATGTTCTAAATGTACATCCATTATTGGCTAAAATAAGCTCAACACATTTAGTTTAATTAAATGACCAAAGACACACACCACAAATATATATATATTTTTTCAATGTATAAAACATTAAGCTAACTAACCAACCTAAAACATTTGTTTGGTTAACTTTTATATTGTTTAAACATGTTTGTTAAAAATAAAAAAAAAGAGTTTGCATTGATATTTAAAAAGATCAGACATGATTGCATGTTTTGTTGCTGGGTCTGCACCCCCAGCATGGGTGTATTCTTGAAGTGTTTGGCCAAAACAAAAATATAAAAAATGCAAACTGTTCAAACATATATTACTTACACAGGGTGTACTTTGTTTAACCCATTTGACAGCATCAGTAGAGGCATGATATAGAAAAAATGCGGATAGTCTGCGCTTCCCTAGGGAAAGTAAATGCAGCCAAGGGGATAAATAGTAAAGGAATGGTCCCAAACCCTTAGTGGTATACAGTGGTCAGATACCCCAGCGCGACAGAGGGGAGAGAGAGGAGAAAAGAGAGCAAAAGAAACGCCAAAAAATAATAATATTTGAAGGACAAAAAAGTATATTTAACCAAGTAAACCAGCCAGTGTACTTGTATTTATTACAGGTATAATACCTGAATAGCTCAATCAGCAAAAGATAAAATCGTGTAGATGTAGACAGAAAGGATTGGACCGGATCTGGGCACAGTCTTTAAGCCTATTGACTTGTGTAGGCAATGGTAAACTCCTAATGTTCAAGCCAGCCGGCTCGGTCCCTAAATGGATATGAACAGTTAGGAGTGGTTACTATTGTAACCCAACAGGAAACGGTATGTCAAATAATAGGAGACATAGTACCTGGGTGTCCGTGTGCAAGTTCTGTACTTGTAAGCCAAGATGTACGGTAAAAACAATCCTGGAGCAGGTGGTAACAGAGAAGTAAAAGTGTATAGTCCCGTAAAGTAGCTCGAACTTAAGGATCAAATGTCTTGTTTCCAGAAGTATGCTAAACCGAAAGGGTCTGTAAAATGCTTTTATTGGCTGAATGTCCGTGAACCGGACTGACAGAAATTGTAATAAACCCGTAACCCGGTGTCCAGAAATGCCGCTAAACAGTATATGATGGGAGACGAGGGCAGTGCACTTTCCCTATCCGAGAGACCATCCTCTGGGTGTCCGGTTTCTTTGCTTGTCCTCCTGATCCGTACCTCGCGCAAGGCGATCCCACCGGAAGTGTGGGGAATTGGAAGGCCGGCTTGTAGCGCATGCGCAATGGAGGAAACAGTAACAGAGCACCGCAGAGTGGAAAAGAGCGTTGTAAAGATGATATCGATATCAAAATGTAGTATTGTGTGTAATCAGTAGAGGCATGAAGTGTTACATAACTTTACATTGTTTGAAAAGTGACATGGTATGTTAAACATACCATTAGTTATAAAGATTATTACTTTTGGGTTGGCGATGTATTTAGATGTACACATTTGAGTGGTTCCCGGGGTGGTGTGGTTTCCTGGAATCACCATAAATTATAGTTAAGCCCATCATGGTTGAAAACTATATGATAGCTGAGACCTGTGTGTTTGGGAGTTAATAGTAATGTGGATTGACTGCTCTTATTAAAATTTTAAGATAATATACATTCATTGCAAGTGACAACCGTTAGCAGCTACCAAACCTTCACAATAAACGCACAGCACAATGTTACTTTAAAACAGTAAGTTTAATCATTTTTACAGTAAATGACATAAATGTATACAGCTTTTTCATTACTAATCTAACAATTAAGCACAACGAAACATATAAAAAAACAAAAAAACTAAACTAAACATAAAAACATAATCAAACATTATCACATATATGTTGCTTCGTGAAGCTAGTTTGCAGAAGGGAGGAGGCCTTAAGCACATAAATGCTTACAACACTGCTTTTTAATTTAGCAACAAAATTATTTCCCCCACAGTTGCCATAATGTATTTTCTTGATTTTACACATTTGTAGCTTACAATGTTGGTGAAATGAAGTTTCATGTCGATAGCTTTAAAGTGGAAATCGTTAAGCTAAATAAGATGAAACAACCCACAAAAACCATGAACACAGTGATGTTTTAACAGCTAAAGGAGAGAAAGCACATCTTAAATGTTTCATGAATAATGAGCGCAAGCTCCTTGACTTGTTTAGAATGCAAACCATGGGTATGCAGGAGCGAATACTATTTGTAAACTGCAAATGTATGATGTCTTACCTATAATGCTTCATGCCAAGAATGCAAGGACATGTACAACCACCAGACCATGTTGAGTGGCCTTACCCCTTATATAACCAAGTCAAACAAATGTTGCACCCAGACTCTGTTATGACAATAAACACCCCAGATCTAGGGGCAGGCTGGGCTGTGGGACAGGGGAGCTTCTGCCCTCTGTGCCGGTTCCATAGTGCCCTACCTTGACCAGGTTCACTGGCCAGCCTGCATTTGTTTGGCTTGAAAAATTTACAAATAGGCTGAAGAGTCAAGTCTTGTCTGCTTTACTCAATAATGGATGACATATTGGTGTTATTGGTGTTTTGAATGTGTTCGGCAGAGATATTTATGAGTTCGTACTCCTAAGTCGTCAAATCCACCCATCAAACACAAAGTTCAAAGTCCTGTACATTCCTCTCTGTTACAAACTGTGCTTTATGTATTTCACAAATTTAAGGTATAATACAGCAAGTGGCAAATAGATGGTGCACAAGCTTGTTCTCAATGTCATTGCGCTTCAAGTAATTCTGCAAACGTCCAAAAGCATTTTGAAAAACCATCCAAGCAGAGCTGATGGTTTGTGTTACCCAAATGTTCCCCATTGACAGTTGATGTTGCTGTGTGAAGCCCTTCATCAACCATCGCCGCAAAAGGTAAGCTGCATCCACGATGATGTGCACAGGGATCTACACACCATTCAACCACAACTTTTATATTTGATTTTAATAAACAAACAAAAAAAATTAGGGTCGCCCTGTACAGAGAATATTGAAAGTTTGTAAAAATAAACAACACCTACACATCTTGCAATCTATAATGTCTAGCCCCCAAACAAATACAAACATATACACAGTACTCAAATGTTGTTTATATAACACAATACACCTGCTGTTCTATGTAGAATTTGTCTTTGTTAAACGGTACATACACAGATGGACAGGCACATTAAACAAATAGGCAATTTTAAAAAACACATGTATTATCTAGCTGAGACAAAAATAAAAAAAAGACAGCTATTTACTTCTCTAGGGAACACCAGAACTCTGGTGTCATGTTAACCTCCAGCCCAGCCAATAAAGACATCTGTGAATGCAAAAACATGTAAAAATATATTGAGCTTTGTTTTGCTCTAGCCATCATAAGACACAGTCACCTTAAAAAATAAAAAAGTATGATTTCCAATATTTGTGTTCAACTACAGCCTCCACAATGATGTAATGCCAGCATTTGACAAATGATGGAAGGAGTAGCACAAGAGAAGCGCTGGCCAATGTGCAATGTTACACATCCCAAAAACAGGATCATTGTTGGCTCACAATAGATATTGTGAGTGGAGGGGAGGATGTGCCAGAGGTGGATACACTTAAGAGTGTGCTGAAGCATAATGAATGTTGATCAACAATTAGACTAACTTTACAGACTTAAGTAGTCAGTCCCAAAGCATGGTGCAATGCAAGCTGTGCTAATTTGTTGCATATTGTGCACCCAAGTAACAATGGAAGCGTTTGGCATGTTACACACAACTATCACATTCCAAAGTCAGTGTAAACAAACACTTTTATTTTATATATACATTTTTAAAATAAAAAATAAAAAATGCTGCAGCAGCGTTAAGTAAGTTAAAAAACTTGCATTGCACCATGCTTTTGGAAACAAAACGATAGTGAAGCTCTAAATATTTAGAAAAAACTTAAAAGTTCAATTATGAATCAGGGCCAACTAGTGGTGCGCAAGGTAGGAATTGAAACAAAAAAAAAACATTGTGACTATGGAGTTCATGGAGGGTAGGACAAGAGATTGACCAACTGTGTCATAAGCAGCAGAGACAGTCTGCCAAATGACATTTTAAAGGTTTAATTGTTAAATTTTTGGCATTAAGAGTCTTGACATGTAAGCAAAGGACCCACAATGCCCCAAATAAAAATAGCTATTTGTCAAGTACAATCTTTATAGTGTGGATCAAGCAATAAGGAATAATTTTCAAAATACTCAATAATATTTCAAAAACAGGGACATTGGCTTTGTCTGCTGTTTCGAGATGTGTGAATTCAGGTGAGGCTGGATGGGAAAGAGGCTACCAGCTTGGCCTGTTGTCCATGCTAAATATGTACATGCTGAGAGAGTTGTTTTGCTTGTTGGGCCTTAAAAAACTATTGTGGACCATTTAAATGCTTGCCTAATATATGTGCTTATATTTTTGTGTTATAAACTTAGTCCTGCAAATACTTTCACTTTTATAACATTTACTTACCTTAGAAATAGGTGTCAAAAACATACTCGCGGAAGCTGGCGTGGGGCTGTATCTCAACAGACTTGGATCAGCCTCAACCTCTTCTGCCACCGCAGCATTCTCGACCTCCCTCCCTGGGGTCCCACTCGTAATAGCAATGTTGTGAAACACCACACACAGAGCTATGATTTGGCATACTTTACTCGGCGCATACATTAATGCACCACCAGACCGGTCCAGACACCAAAACCGGGCCTTTAAAAGGCCATATGTTCTCTAAATAACTGATCTGGTAGAGGAATGCGCCGAGTTGTACGCCACATCACGCTCTGTGTGTGGGCTCAAAATAGAAGTGAGAGCCAAGGGCGCAATGGATATGCGTGAGAAGAAACAAACAAAAACAAAAATATAAAATATTAATACACACTTATAACAAGGACAGGAGCAAGGGCAAATGTTAACACATCTAATGATGTAACTTTACACTTCAACACACACCAAGTTAATGGCAACTCTACCTTAGCTATCCCAATGAATGTCCCATGATTCAAAAGGTCACATATTTTAACCTGCAATTAGCATTTGAGCCAACACAGCTGTTACTATGTCATGTATGCAAGAGATTGAGTGAAGGCATAGTCCAGATCAAATACACCCATACAAATTCAGTGTGAACTTTGTGCCAAAATACATTAACAACCCATATCATGATAATAACTTGCTTGGAGTCTTGGACCTTTCACCCCAAATTGACACTAAATGTGAAAAACACAATCTAATTGAAATAGCCACTATATGATACAATGTTGAAATGTCCAATTCCAGGCAAAACCACAGTCCTACTACAGTGTCTAAGAAGGTATTGAATGATAACGGAAGCTTTAAAACATATCTAGTTAATACATAAAGCTAATTACCAACAAGCCACGCGTCTCCATGTGGCCTGTCACCCCCTTGCCTCTCTTGGAATCTGTGCCACGTGGCTGATTGCCTGAACAGAAAGGAATCATGGGTACTCCCTCCCACTTGGCAACCAGGTCCAGAATCAGGAGACATGGGTCACAGATGGCCTGGACATTTATTAAGTGGACATGCTTCCGATTCAAATACATGGAAGCATCTGAACCCAATAGGACCAGAGCAACATGTGTCCCATCTACTGCAACTATGACGTGGGGAAATCCGGCAATGGGCGCAAGCTGCCATTTGATCCAGAGAGCCGCGACATGAAAGCCCCAGCACGTGGCTAAAACTGGCCTGGGATAGACCTGCCGCGACCCCCATGGTGGTCTGCAATGAGCCAGAGACACAAAAATGCAGTACCGCCAACAGTTTGGTCAATGAGGGCACCGCTGTCGGGATGATGCGCATTGGCTTAAGGTCACTTTGCACAATGCCCAGGATGTCAAATATCACATGTGGAGGAAGCCGATAGCAACGGACAACCTCCGAATCTGTCATCCCAAAGAGGCTGACTATGTAGGCCTCAATATATTGCTATAGGGGAGACATATGGGAGAAGGTTAAAATTACATAATTACTTGCGGATAAATTCATAACGTTCTATGTGCAGTTGTTAACAGACAATTACAAGCATACTTACAAGGACCTCGTCCATCAGAATGCAATTTCTGTAGTTGATGAATATTCCGGAAAAGGAACCACAAGGGGAAAAATAAAAAAAAAATGAATACATGTCCCTGTGCAAAGAGACAAACCACACCTCCAAAAGCATATAACCAAACTATATTTTGAACACACTTTACTTTAAAAAAACAAACCATTATAACAAAAAACAAACACAAACCAAACACTTAAATCATCATTAGGCAAACTACAGATGAATTGAACTACAGATGTATTGTTGTCATGACACCTAACAATGCTTTTAATACATATTGGTGGTGGTATGTAAAACTAAAGATCTGTATTCCCGGTGCATCGCTGCTCATCTCATTGAAATTCACCACTTACTACAATGTCCTTCCATTATAACCTAAATACAACTCAACACATTTAGTGTAATTAAATGACAAAAGACACACGCCACAAAGTTTGGATATTTTGGTTTATATTTGTGTCTCCATTTTTTTATACAATCAGTTTAGATACAAAACTTACCTACTTACTTTTTAAGAGTTAAAAAAAAAGAAAGATATATATTTACTGTGCATCATCTCACATAAACTCACCGCTTTTCCCAACACTCACAACACAACTCAATAAACTCTTCAATAGCCACTCAATGACTGAGTGGAGTAAACGTTCTTTTGTAACTGATTTCTAATGACATAAATAGTTGCAGCTGTTACACCTTCCACCTGAACAGTTAGTAAAGCGCTGCAGGTGCGTAAAAGACAGTAAATTACTATGGCGGCGATCAGATGGTAAACGGAGTTAAACTGTATTTTGGTGTGGATTAAAGTGTGGATCAAGCAATAAAGAAACATTTTCAAAATACCTAGCCTGGGTTCGTCTGCTGGAGAGAGGCTGCCAGCTTGGCCTGTTGTCCATAATAAATATGTACATGCTGAGATGTTTTGTTTGTTAGGCCTTAAAAGTTAATTCCCTCAAATGATAGATTATAGCAGGATTTATTCATTGTTTGGCTGATAATTCTGTTACCTTGAATTTTGCCCTTTTCACACTGTAACTATTTATTTTTTTGTGCAATTTAGACTGAAAAAAGGTACACCTGAATATGGAAGTAGTATTTCAGGATCCTGTAGGGAATCAATCTAAATCCTAAATCTCTTTCAAATATCATAGCAAAGCATCAATTATCATATGTGTGATAAGTACTATAATAATGTAACTATGCAAAACCTTGCATGTTTTATTTTCATCTACAAACTAAGGTGTCTGTAACCATTTGCATATATTTAGTTTTTATGCAACTTTTAAACTTTGCCCGATTACGGCAAAAATGACAAAATATTAATAATTTAGGCAAAGTGTGCTAATGCCCTTACAACCTCAAACACTGTCCTAACCAGTGGAATGCTTTCAGGCACTTTACCTGTGCACTATTTATAGATATCTATGTTTGACAATATGAGTTTGTGATTTCTATTGTGGTCCTAAAATTTCCAGTGGCAAACGTAAGTCTTATGCTTCTCTGTGTGCTTCTTCTTAGAAATTGTTGACAAGACTATATAAGTGTATTTTTTGAGACGGCTTGGCAAGCACTTTAAACATTTGTGCTGGTGAGTATTGTGTCACACTCTGCTCCCCGGGTATCTCCACCCGAGCCTCTAACACTGACTATCACTTTAAATCTCTCTTCTTAGTACAGGCTGTCAGCCACGGTTGCATCTGTGATTACTTCACCTGTGTGTTAGTCAGTTCTGCCATTGGTCAGCCTCCCTTTATAAAGCCCCTCCTTTCACCTTTTCCTTGCTGGTTCTTCAAATCATGATACATAGTGTAAGAAAAGAGAAGAGGAGGAAAAATGATCCTATCACACAAGTGGAGAGCAACAACCCACTATAGTATTGTTATACAGGTAAAATCCTGTATTAATTAACCATTAGGGGTGCAACCTATCAATGGATGTACAAGTATACAGAACAATAAGCAGACAAAGAATATTAAGGTGCACTGAAGTTCACATAAGAAACCTACAAAAAATTATGTGAAACCATAATAAAATGTAACTTTTATTAATAGATTTAAAACCAGCGAGATATAATGAGATATCATCTATAAAAACAATGTGTAATATAAAACTAGCTGGATGCACTACAGCCATATATGATATATGATGAGGGATGGCTTGGGTAGACAAGATGACACTAAAGTACTCAAGTATCGAATAGGAAATCTCCTATAATTCCTCAAAGGATGAATTTCTAAATTGTATCTAATATGTACCAATAGTTATTATGGAGCAGCGGAGAGAGGGTTCTTTTCAATCCGCTATGACACGGAGTAGCCTGATACTGTAAACGTATGGGAGGTGTCTTGCTGACTACCTAACATATGCCTCACTAACTCTGGACATAATAGAGCAAATCTACCCAGTCAAGAAATAACCCCTTTCAAATTAATAGAATTGGCTGAAGCATCCAGCGAGACCCCAACGCGTGTTTCATTTTACGTGCTTAATCGTGCAAAGCCAAGAAATGCACTGACAGCTCTTAAATACTGTCAGTGTGGGATAAAGTTAGTGATGTGAGGAGTTGCTTCTAATCAGGATGGAGATGAGGTATAAAGACTGGCAGAAATAATAACCAACACGGCAGAATATAAGTATCTAAGACTCCTCCTCTTTCCCATTCATTGGTCTGCGGGAATGAAGTACGATGTCATGGAAACAGCAATAAACGGAGAGAAGTGCACTCGGTATACGAGAGAATGAATGAACTTAGAGATTTACTTATAAAGTGAGAAGTTCCACTGAATTGGTCACTTACTATCAGGTATATTGTCGAGATGGTAATGCATATACAAAGAGGAACAAAAATCAGTAAAAGCCACTGCTTCATAGATGGCCATAACGTATAATTGTAAATATCCAAAACTCCTCCTCTAACCTATTCATTAGTTCGTGAGAATGAAGATACAATGTCATAGAGACAATGATTAGCAGAGAGCAGTGCGTTCGGTACATAAAGAATGAATAGACTCTGAGATTTGCTTGTGAAGCAGAAAGTTAGTGGATTCAATAATAACTGTGAAGTATATTATCAAGAGGGTAATGTATGTATGAAAAGGACAAAAAAACAGTAAAAGCCACTACTATATAAATGGCTACATCGTATAATAGTAATAATGTTAGAAGATGTGAACAAAATCTGTGAATTATTAAAGCCACTACCATATAGATGTCTATAAATATGATAAAAATGAAATTATAAAAAGTGAAGTAAAAATAAGTGAAAAGGTTTAAGCGAATACATCCAGCAGAAGTGCCGGAAAAAAAGTAATAACAATTAAACCTAGTGAATGTTACTGGGGTGAAGAAATAAAAGAGCAAAAGTGATGCTGATAAAATAAAATTATTTAATTGGTTATAATACTACAATCAAATAAAAACAATTTATATTTAATTTAATTTAATTTACTAGCTGGGTTGACCTGGTCAATGAGGCTGTAGGGTACGAGAGATTCATGTATTATTCACAAAATACCATGCCGAAATACTTTGAAGTGTGGTCCAGATGGGAAAATTCAAAATATTCGGTGCAATCTTTGTCCACCAACTTTGATCTGGGTTAAGTGCTCCCAACACACCGTCCCTTATCCTCCCCCCTCTCCCTATTGTTAAATACATAATCAGATACATGTTCATAAGACTAAGCTATACTAAGACACTTGACTCATTGTCATTCATGTTTTTTGACATCTTCCTTCCAGGGCTGAAGGTACCCAAGGATAGATATGCATGTAACTCTTTACACATCACATTTCAAATCTACTTTGATATTAATACAAGGTTTAACATCTAGAATTGATTTACTTGTTATATTGATAAAGTGCGGAATACAATATACAATGGAACTATCTTTGTTATTTTTATTTCTGTTGTGTTTGGAAAAAAATTCAATAAAATATTTGATTTAAAAAAAATCACCAAATCACCAAATGTGACACCAATGTGTAAAAAAATGTAATATCCTTATCAACCTGTTGAAAGGATTTTAGCTTTCAATTTTATGTTGTTATTGAGCAGGCAAATTTGGCGGTAGTTTCTGCTGCTGTGAATGTCTTTCCCCTCTATTTGGATAATGGTGATCGTAGCCTCCAGGATGTCTCTGGACCACAAGTGTCCTTTAAGAATGGAATTGAAGAGGATGCAGAAATGGGGGCCCAGATCAAACAAAGAAAAAAGGTAAGCACTGAAAGCAGTCTAAATATCAAATAATCACCAATGCAGATAAATGCATTAAAATGAATACATTTATTAATTAACCTTAAACATCTATAAAATTGTATTCAACATCTTGAATAATTTCCACTTGATACCGAGCGCGGGCTTATTTTTCTCTAATTTCCACTTGATATCATAATTTGTACCTTTGGTTGGGGCAACACATAAACAACTTTCTGTGGTGTCAGAAATTAAAAACTATCAAAATACAGTCAATGGGTCTGAGTCATTAAGGAGAACGAAGCAAAAAACAGGAATAACTTTGCCCCTTTGCAAAACTATATTGCATTAGAGGGGGGTAAATTTAGAATGTGGGGACAGGTTTATAGTTGGGGTAGGGGATGTCCTAGATCAACTTTAAATTTCAGTGTAAAAATAATGTTCTAAAGTCTGCTACGTGACAAAAAAGGCAGCATTTTCATTATATGCAAAGTAATAAACTAATTTGCACCCCTTGCATTGTAACATGGTTTGTCCAATATTAAATTTTCTCCTTTTATAGCCTTGCTCTCCTTATTGAATCAGACTCAATGAATTTTGATCACCACACAGTAGTGTGTTTACTTTTCTGATCTCAACTCCGATATTAATTCCGTCCATTTAAATATGCCAAAACTGTTTATATTTCTCCAGTTCTGTAAGTAGAATCTCAATATAGATACCAGCTACATAGATTCCAGAAAGGCATTTTTTAAGTAGAATGTTAATCAAACTGTTTCATGAAGACACCCACAAGGCAGAATAGGAAACTTTCACACGTAAAATAGTATGGATGATTTGCATTTATTATCACTGAGTTTAAATATTGTGAGCCAACTGCTTACACTTCGATATGGATCCCAACTAGTAGTCTGAGTTCTCCAGCAGTGATGGTCACGTATCAATCCTAGCACGGTCAATAGCCAGTGTATTTGGTGGTAATTGCAAATCTTGGACTGAGAGTCTAATATGTTTGAGGGTGCCTTCCAAGTGGATAACAGCTACCAGTGTCACTTCTCTAGCAGAAATGGTCACGTCTCAATCCTGGAACGGTCAGTGACCACTATATAGTGTTAAGTGGTAAGTTGGACTGAGAAACCAATGTGTGTGTGGATACTTACATAAAAAAAGACTTAAAAAAACCCAAAAATAATGATATGACATTCGCAACTTCCAATAGAAGTATAACAGGTTTTTAAAAATAGACCTGATGCGTTTCTTTGCCAATCAGCGATTTCATCAGAAGAATCTAACTGTCACGGGCACTAGGAGTCTTGCCCAGGAATTCACCAGATGACTGGGCTTACCAGAGTAGTGAAGTTCACACAACGGTCCTCTGGTAGCAGGGTGACTAGCGGAACATATATCACAGCAGATGGAGAGAGATTGCCAATAAAGAATAGGAAAGTCAGTGACTTGCAGCAATCTTGGTCAATGAGTCAGCGACTAGCTGATATTGTGGAAAGGCAGATTTGAACACGGAGATCAGGATGGACGTGAGTAGATGCGGGAGGTAGTAGGGAAGTCAGTGGTCTGCGTACAGCAAGTTGTACCACTGCTATGGTGAGAAGACTAGTCCAGGTGCAGGTAGGTAGCGGGGAAGTCACTGGCCTGCGTACAGCAAGTTGTACCACTGCTTATGGTGAGAAGACTTGTCCAGGTGCAGGTAGGTAGCGGGGAAGTCAGTGGTCTGCGTACAGCAAGTTGTACCACTGCTTAATCGGTGAGGATGTGTACAGGTGTTGATGAGTGGAGGCATACAAAGGATAATAGGATGCAGACACTGAGAGCACAGAGGAACTTGATCCCAATAGATATGCAGCGTATCCAGCAAAGTCTATAACGGTATGTGGCGCTGCTTGGTGGAGACTTGCTCAGCACAGATATGCAGGCCAATAAAGGATAGTCAATCACAATTATGCATATAACGACTGAGTAGTACGGTTATTCCAAAGAGATATGCAGCGTAACAATAACAGTCTATAGCGGGTATGGATACCGCTGCTGAGAGTGAAAACTTGTCCTAGCAGATATGCAGAGTAAACGTAGAAAGTCAATAACAGATAGGCATACCGCTATTCAGTAGAACAGTCTGTCCACAGGAAGATGCAGAGACTGCAGAGACGCTGGACGGCAGAGACGAGTGTAGGAACCACAGGTGAGTAGATCCGGTAATCAGAGTCCAGCTGATGACACAAGCAGGAAACGGGAGACTGTAGCAGGTATGGAAACCAGCGATGAGTAGCACAGGGAATCCACAGGAACTGAAGACACTAGTAGTACACAGGAGACAGTAGCGGGTATGGAGACCAGCGATGAGTAGAACAGGAATCAGCAGGAAACTGAAGACACTAGTAGAACACAGGAGACACCTTCAGAGACTCACAGGGAATGAGACTCAAGATCCATCCTATTATCCTTTGTATGCCTCCACTCATCGACACCTGTACACATCCTCACCGATTAAGCAGTGGTACAACTTGCTGTACGCAGACCACTGACTTCCCCGCTACCTACCTGCACCTGGACAAGTCTTCTCACCATAGCAGTGGTACAACTTGCTGTACGCAGACCACTGACTTCCCCGCTACCTACCTGCACCTGGACTAGTCTTCTCACCATAGCAGTGGTACAACTTGCTGTACGCAGACCACTGACTTCCCTACTACCTCCCGCATCTACTCACGTCCATCCTGATCTCCGTGTTCAAATTTGCCTTTCCACAATATTAGCTAGTCGCTGACTCATTGACCAAGATTGCTGCAAGTCACTGACTTTCCTATTCTTTATTGGCATTCTCTCTCCATCTGCTGTGACATATGTTCCGCTAGTCACCCTGCTACCAGAGGACCGTTGTGTGAACTTCACTACTCTGGTAAGCCCAGTCATCTGGTGAATTCCTGGGCAAGACTCCTAGTGCCCGTGACAATAAGATCAGGCCATGAGGTAATGAGCACAGGTGCCTTCAATAGAGAGAGTTGTCTGATCAACCAATTAGATTAAAAGCAACAGTCACAAGAGTTCTTGGGTGCTGCGCATGCGCAGTCCATCAGGATGGCGGACGGCCGCGGTTCAAGATAGGTGCCGGCAGGAATGCTAGGGAGCCACGCACCAGCGTAGAGGCACTCACGGTCCGGTGATTGACACTAACTAACAAAGTGTTAGCTCCAACAGTAGGACCAGAACATCTGCAAACTTTTTATGGCAACCAGCCTTCTGGCTCTTCACAACCTCTTTGATCTCATCCGGAGAGAAATTGATGCCAAGTTGCTTAGCCCTTTTGGGGGTTATTTGAGAAGATGGGCAGCTCCCGGTAATTCCTTTGTTGCTCTCGCCTGCTTCTGGTAAATTAAGTTGTCTGAGGGTTGTGAAAGGTTATAGATTTTTAGAGTTTTAAAAACACATTTTTTGAGGTTTGTAAATTAGCACTCAATTGGAGTCCTAATAGCCAGGAGGTTGCGGGATTATATTCTAGCATGGAGTTTAGTGACCAATAACTTGTAGGCCTTATCACCCTTTTTACAATATCGCAGATTCAGCCATTTTAATTTACTAGCACCTTGATGCGAAAGAAGGAGCTTAAGCTCACATTTTACTGGCTTTATTTTCTGCAGTTCTAGCTTTTGTAGAAAATCAGTCAATTGCAGTGTTTTGTCAAGTTTCTATTTTTTTAATTTGGAGGCTAAGGCACCTATAACTGCCTTAAGGGCATCCCAGAGGGTTATTGGAGAAATGTCAGGAGTATCATTTGTCTCAAATCTTTCATACAGGAGGGACAACAAATGTTTGACCATGTTGCGGTCATGAATAGGGAGTTTCCAGATTATTTTGGACGGTCGAAGTGCTAATGAAGAAAGGTCAGAAGAAATAAAGGTATGATCTGACAATGGGACGAATTTGGGAGTTGGATGTTTCTAGGTAAGATCATGACTGTGCATGATTATGATGATTCTGGAATAGAAGCTATGAACAGGAGAATAGAAAGAATAATCTCTAACAAGGGGGTCAAAGGACCTTATAGTCTTATAGTTGTGGAGTTTCAAGGTAATTCCACTGGTTGCTTGGAGGACTTGGGGGGTGGGGTGAGGTGGGCATATGGTTATTTCCAGTTAAGGAAAGAATTAAAATCACCTCCCACAATCAACTTAAAATTATAGCATTATCTCAATAGTGGGCTTGATGGAAGGTCTGGGTTGTCAGTATTGGGGATTTGTGGTCATGCACACATCAGTCAGTACAAACTAATGTTAAAAGAATGCTATAACAGTTTTGATAAAATAAACCAAAACAAACGAATCTTGGTAGACAAAGATTACAGAACTAATAACATAGACAAATACCCCCAGCACACTGCTATGGCCAGCAACAGATCTGCTATTTCTACTGTAGATAAAAATGCAAAAGTCTCAGTTGCACACATTTACAAATGTATGTTGAAGCCACCCACCACGCCAAGGTGCTTTTGCTAATAGGGTGGTCCTACTCTAAACAATGAGAGTCCCATATATTTGGGCCATACATATGTGTTTTTAAATTGAGAGCTAACTTACCAAAGAGATACCCCAGAGACCTCCAAATAGCAATCCAATATCAGTACTCCCCCCTCAGCTACTGACATCAACATGCCTCTCAGACAAATAAAGAAAATGGAAGTTGCTCAAATCAATTTATAGGCTATATCAGGTGCATGAAAGGGTGGGGTTATCCTAAAAGGAACAAACATAGCAGTGTGCTGGGGGTATTTGTCTGTGTTTGTTCCTTTTAGGATAACCCCACCCTTTCATGCACCTGATATAGCCTATAAATTGATTTGAGCAACTTCCATTTTCTTTAGTAGAACAAATAACATGTCAGGTCTTCTGGTGAAGATGGCTGAGGTCAGCAAGAACTCAGCTGAAATAAAAAGTTGGGAATAGGGACAACAGTAAAATATTAAAATGACTTTACATGTAAATTCAGTTGCAGTAGAAGCACATGTTGACCAAAAGGGGCATCCTACAAGGTATTGAGCCTCTTTTGTCTTCAGATCTAAGTCTGACAAAATTTGTTGAGAAAAATGAAGAAGAGAATGCTATTAAGCAAACTAGGGAGGCGGGTCCACTCTATAGCTTGTGCTGTTAAGGGAGAAATGGAAGGACCAGCTGGCTGTAGAATGTGTTTTAGGATGGGTTGAACATTCACCTTCCATTGCCCCCTTAACAGCACAAATGTAACTGTCGCCCTTGCAAGTGACGTACATGTGTGTGCCTGTCTGTTCACCTATCACAATTGTTGCTTGTCACTTTTGCAAGGAGTCTATATTTTCAGTATTTTGGCAATTACAGCAGTTGAGATTAGCATTTTGGGTAAGTGTTGTCGGTATTAAGTAGTTTGCTGTTAAGACTACCACCGCTCAAATGAATTAGGCAACACACAATCGACTCAAGATGGATGTCTTTCTGCCCCAAAGCAGGAAAAAATGCATGCATGAAAAAGCACATTTACATGCATGTGCTCATTCAGATGTATCTCTATATACTTTCAGCTCTACACTACTGCCAATTTGACATCAGGAGTAAATATTTTTTATACTTACACACTAAGATAGAGAAAGCATATGGATAGTGCAGCGATGTGGTTTCATAGTGTTAGAATTAAATGTGAAATTCACATTGCCCTATTTGTACACAATATAATACTGTAATGAAGTGTCATATACATAAGATAATGGAAAGCATTGTTAATAAATATGAAAGTCACATTTGGAAAATAAAATGTCATTAAATACAGATACAAAGAAAATACAAGTATAAGTTCAATTCAAATATATGCAAATATTTATTGTTTAAAAAATGGACATTTTCTTTTCTAACACAGTACACATGGAAATGAAGTAAGCAAGGCTGCAATTTTACATAATGCAACAGCCACACTTATGAATGAAGTACTATCAGTGGGAGGTTTCAGTCTTCAATCAGCTAATCAGAATGGGCTAGCTAGTGCTACCAATTGTTATCATCTGCACTCTAAAACCAGCAAGTAATAGACCTCTAGATAGGTTTAACTGCTATGTGTCCAGGTCTATCTAGTCGCAATGACTTGAAAACATCATTGGTGTATTCAGCCAAAACTTTCCTGCCTCATCCCTCCATACTCCACCACCCAATTCTGTGGCCACATTCAACAAGTGTCAATAAAATGTATTCCTCGTAAAAAAAATATAAACGTAATAAATCAATACCAAACTAACAGTTTTGGGCAGGAAAAAAGTACTTAACGTTCTAAAATCCTTTTAATCACTTCCTGACAATGGACAATCAGAGTGTATAAACTTGCAATGTCACCACAATTTGCCTAGTTACTTTATTCCAAAAAGTTGGCTCTAATTAAAAATTATAATGCCTTTACCAAAGAAGTAAAATATAATCTAAAAAAACAAAAGGCAGATCTCATCATTGAATTTGCACTGGATTAAATAGGTCTACTAGAGGGGCAGAAAAAACTTCTGGAGTATATAGAACAAGGTGTTGTAGGAATTTCTAGAATCAACAATTTCTTAGAACTTATATTTGAATTGAATGGCATGTTTGCCAATGATTCAAGTTTGCTTTCATAAAAACACTCCTTTTTCGCCAGCTAAATCCCTATGTCTTCTGTAGTCAGTAGGTTTGGAAGAGCATGATATTCTGGGGCCTGATTCATTAAGGATCTTAACTAGAGAAACTTCTTATTTCAGTCTGCTGGACAAAACCATGTTACAATGCAAGAGGTGCAAATTAGTATTCTATTTTGCACATAAGTTAAATACTGCCTGTATTTTCATGTAGCGCACAAATACTTGACAGCTTATTTGCACACTGAAATTTAAAGTTGATATTTGTGCGCTACATGAAAAAACAGGCAGTATTTAACTTATGTGCAAAACAGAATACTAATTTGCACCCCTTGTATTGTAACATGGTTTTGTCCAGGAGACTGAAATAAGAAGTTTCTCAAGTTAAGATCCTTAATGAATCAGGCCCCTGTTGTTTAGTAAATTAGGTGTCTTACAAAGATGTTGAAGAATTTTTGTTCCAATTTCAACTTCATTCTTTAAAGTTGAAGGAACAACAGTACCTGATACCTTTACATCAAAGTTTGAGAAAATTATAATGCCTTCCTTCTCCTATTATTTTTTAGAGTTGTGTTTTCAAAGCTTGCACCCTAATTTGTATTAATATTACAAACATTATTTAATTTTTCCTAAAACAAATCTAATTCTATTTCTTAATATTTTTTACAGATATTACTGAAAATATTTTATTACAATGCATTTGTCAAAGACTGGGGATGTAGTTGGAGGCCCTCTCTGCTTCTAGCAATTCTTGCTGGCTCACCTGAGGCACAGTCTAATGTGGTAATGAGTTAAAACTTTCACCAGAAACTTTTGCAAGGAGGTAATGGACTTCACAACAAGGAACCAACATGTCACAACCTCCAGGGTTGCCCTGTTAACGTCAAGAACATCTGAAGATGCGATAAATATATTGTTAGAGACAGTCCAGAGGCAAACAGAAATGGGTAATGACAGCTGTGTCAGTAATAGAGTGACAGACACATAATAAAACAACAGACATAGGCATAACCGCAAACAAAGCCAGATCAATAATGCAGAATACAGCAAACCACATCAGAAAAGTATGCAATAGCACAAATACTTATTGTTCAAGCTATCCTTTGAAGCCCAGTGGCTACTGACGTTAGCAAATGTGACCTTGAGATGAGTGTCTGTACCTACAGAGACGGGACTGAGATCGGAGAGCTTTTGAGGAATTCTGCTGAGACTGGAATGTAAAATGAAATGTAAAAATGTTTTGTAGGAATTAGTTAAAATGAACATGGTACAATGTCATTTTGTGTTAAATTACTTCATAAATATGCATACATTTTCTTTACAGAAAATGCAGACGTTTACTTTGTTATTTTGCAAAAAAGTAAACACAGATAATAAGATAAAGTATTGTGTCATTATAATTTTAATTTTAATTTAAGCAGGAGACACAAAAATGTGACTGAGAAAATATGAAACAAAATTGGAATAGTCAGAGCCAGATGGATGCCAGCCATTGCCAGATGGATTGAGTTAATTTACTTATGTGTGAGGTATGAATATTGCATGAAACTGTCAATTTATAAACATATTCTGCTTTCATTTTACAGTTTTAACTAAAGAATTTTCACCTAAACATAGACAACCTTAATAGAATAATATAGAGACAAAAGCTCAACATGTCTTGTGTCCTGGATCGTTGGTTGATCTCTTAAACATGTCCGACACATGCTTTTATGCACTATAATGAGGGAAAGTTGATTCTTAATAGTTACCTGCTATTGAAATACTTTTACTATTAAGTAGATATGTAGCACTGCTTCATTATCCGTATATAAAAGATTTATTTTAGCAGATAATTAAATATCATAATTACACATTATAATCACATTGGTTTTAGTGCTAATGATGTCTAATGTCTAACACCAAAATGTACAATTTATTATTGTCTGTTTTCTTTATCACTACGATATTATATACCAAATGATACATGGTGCTGACACGTGAAAGCTGATTTATATCTCATTGTCCCATGTCAACGTGAACAAGTTGTTTTTTTAATTGCAAACACCACCTGATATTAAACCGGACTTCTTACACAGTCAGTGATCACGGTCAGAATAAGAAAAATTACCAAATAATTTTTGTCTGACTTTCCATTGAGCCTCTCTGATTCACAGGAATCATGAAAATCAGGCAATAACCAGAGACATAGAAGACTTTATAAAAAGATGCTATCCTTTTTAATAAGTGTTCTAGATTTTAAAATAAATTTGGTGAAAATCTTGAGACTGATCTCAGCATAAAACACAATAAAGGTCATCTACGAAAGCACAAATGCAATGTTTATGCCATTTGTACCCATATTTTGGTCAAAATTGCTAATCATATCTCATGGGCAGTACAACAGTTGCTAAGACTGTGCTATTTAATTTGCTACTGAAGCCTTAAACTGACCACAATATTAAGTGTTAGAATCTTGTGCCCAAGTCAGGTGTCACTTAAAATGGCTGGTGAATTAGTCTATTATAGTTTTTTATACCCTATGTATTTATTGTTTATTAAACTTTATACATTGTCACATATTACGCAGCACTTTACAGAAATGAAATTGTTCCCATCAATCCCTATTCTAGCAAAGCTTACCGTCCAAATTTTCTGTCACAAACATTAACTTACCATTATGTTTTTGAACTATGGGAGGAAACTTCAGGTAACTTTAAGTTTGGTTAACCTTTGATTAACAAATATATTCCTCTTCGTCGGATACTTTCAGCGTGGCAATTAAGCAATATTTTTGCAATAAGTAGTCAAATTCCACATGCAATCTCGTTTTTGTAGACAAGATTATTCTCCAAATTTTGGAGTTTTTCATAACAAAGTAGGTTTCAATTTAAAATGAACCTCTTACTACCCTTAAACCAACGGTCAGACAGAATGAATGAACTTTTTTCAGTTAAATTGAGCAGGTCATTTACCATGGGTTGAGTTAAACTATAATAACAGTACTACTGGGATGTCACAATTTTTTTTTTTATTTATGGCAGACATGCAAAATCATTTTCATGTTTTTTCAATTCTGATGTATGTGATTATTGATGTATGTAAATTATTTGTCAATGTGAGTGACCAGAATATGGGAAAAAATTCAAAAGAATTTATAACAGCATATTCACCAATAAAAAAAACATACTAACAGAAACCGCTCTACAACTACAAAATGTTTGGCTTTTTACAATTATCATTAAACTCTGTCTGTCTTCTGCAATATTAGATCCCATTTAAATGGACCGTATCAAATTTTAGAAATCATCTAGGAGAGATCAGATGGAGAGGTTTGATGCTCCCATTTATCATTTGATTAGAAACTTCTGTCTTCTTAAAGATTTCTAAAAAGTTTTTACTCTTTTTTACTCAGGCCAGACAAAAATAGTTGTAGATCATCTGGAAAGTCGAAATCACTGACCAATTTTGATGTAAGTACATTTTTCATATTTTTTGCATCAAAAATGCAAAAAATATGAAAAAATTCAGGTGTTGTGATGTAGAGATTTGCTCCAGTATATTGTAGATCCAGAACATTCATGGGTTATTGACAAATATATACATTCTTCTAATCCTAAAAAACTAGGGAATCTTGGTCCTGATGCTCCTGGGGGTAAATGTATTAATCTCCGGATTGTTGAACTCCCGCGAGTTTGCCGTCTTCAGCGCTTAAATTTAAAGCGACGCTGCCTTGTAAAGGGAAGTTTCCCTTTACAAGGCAGCGCCGCTTTAAATTTAAGCGCTGAAGATGGCGAACTCACGGGAGATCAACAATCCGGAGCTTAATACATTTACCCCCTGATCATGAAAGCAATGGCGGTTATGTAAAGTTTTGTCATTTTTAATGTGTGCATGCCCATTTAATTTCTACCACCCCACAAGTGTTGTTTACTTGTGCTGAAGTGCATAAGTTTTACGATAGCATGATTACTCTTGTGCACCCAACCATAAAGAAGGGAGTGTCCTGTGTGCTTATGTGAAGTAACTGGATAGGTGAAACCTCATATATTAAATTCCAGTCCTTATTTATGATACCTGGGTTCAGTTTGCTCTCCTGCCTATTACTATATTTAAATGTTTGCATGATTTTGACATTAATTTATTGTTTTCTGCCCAGCCATCTTCCCCTTCTCTAACCATCAACTCCTCTCCTTTATCCACTCTCTATCCTATTCCTCCTATCCATTTCACAAGGCCACCCTAACCAAGCTGAACCTTGATGCACTTGGCCCTCTATTTTCTCCTCCTCAACAGACTCACTTCTCTCCACCATCTCAATCCTTTTCCTACCCTGACCATGCTGTTTCCCTCTACAGCTGTATCTTATATCTGCCCTGTACTCAACTCCACTGTCACTTTTAGCCTTTGATAGTCCACACTTCAATTCTGGCATTCCAAACTGCCCCTACATGCTTCAACATTTCTCCCACACTGATGAGCACCATTGTAGGAATTTTTTATGTCACTCTGTGAAACTGACTATCTCCACTTCATATTCATTCTTTCCTCCTACAGCTCTAGCCTTTCTCTCTTCAAACAGTCCTTCTTCAAATTTCTCATTTACTCCTAATTCTCCAAACCCAATGACTCTTTGCCAAATTCAAATCCCTCCTCTGCCCCCTCCTCTCATTCCTTCTTCCATCTCCATGTTTAACTTCTCAAACCACATGACACCCTCCCCCTCTTGCCATACCCCAAACCTACCCCTTCATCCTACCCATCCTATCTTCCATCTCTGGGGATTGTGTCTGTAGCCTTCTCTCATCCTCTTCCCACACCACTTGCCCCCTTGACCCTACTTGCTCTCACATCCTCTGCACCTTCTCACCTAACACCTGCTCCTTCTTGAGAGTCTTGCCTACAACTACCTCACCAACTTAATCTCTTCTCACTCTACCGTTGACTCACTTCACTCTGGTTTATGCTCCATCCACTCCACTGAAACAAACCTTGTCAAGGTCATAATCAATTTACTAGATGGGCATGGAATGCGCGCAGCAGGATTATTTCAACTTTGGATTTGTTGACTGTGGAGTGGCAGCTAGTTTGTAGGAGAGTCCAATTCCTACCAGAATAAAGATAATAAGAAAACAGCGCTCAGATCATAGATGTGGGTATCAATGTATCTGATGTATAGTAAATGTATTAATTTTAGGGCGTGATTAAAAAAATTTGGTAATTTATTTATAACAATATGGTCCTGATTCAATATCAGGTGGCAGGCAGCGGTATAGGCTTAATGTAGCCTACTGCAGCAATAATAAGGTATTGGTACAGTCGCAAGTCAATAAAAAAACAATAAAAAGAAACAATAGGCAAAAATGATGAAAATAATATCAGAATCAAAAAGTTCAAATCGACAGTGTCCAAGATGCAACAGAGATGTTGCAGTCTCAACTTCGCTAAATTAAGTCCACTATACACCAGTAAATGGTCCTGTGTTTCAATTCCAATGCTAACATTGCTGAAATGGAAAATTAAATTTAAATATATAATATAATTCAGATTACTTTTATTATAAAGCTACTGATTAGAATATATAACATGAAATAACAAATAGATGGCATAAGATTAAAAACAAAAAAAAGCTTACAAAGACATGTTTACTCTGCTAATCAATTCCAGCCCAAGCCTTTTTTTCAGTTCTACCTACAGCAAAAATGTTATAGGATTGCAGGATCCTCTGTTTTGTTAATCATTGTTAAGGTTATTACTGTAGCCTGCCTTTGAGATTAATATATATATATATATATATATATATATATATATACATATATTGTGACAGAGTCAGTGGAAGGGCGCTAAATGGAAGAGGTATGTGTCCCAGGCTTCCAGCATTGTGTATGTTAAAACACCAGGGTGAATGTGTAGATGTGTGGATAAAGCTACCTACAGAGTGTTTCCACGTGTTAACAAAACATGCTAAGGGTCCCTGGTGTTATGTATGGATAAAGACAAAAGTTGGCTCCATATATAAGACCCAGTCCATGTCTTCTGGCCTGCCAGTCTCTAAACAGACTGATCAGGAGATGCACCTGTGAGGTGCTTGTGAAAAGGCAGGTAGAATATGCAGAGTCTCAGACCTGGGGAGGAGTCCAGATGGCTCCTGAGAGAATCTGCTGTGGTAAGCAGTGATATGATGAGTGTGTGTTTGGACACAAGGTCCAACACCTGAGAGAGAGTGTCACTAAAATGTATTAGCTAGTAGCCAGACGGCTAGGATTTTGTTTGTTTGCTTGTTTTGCTTGCAAGCTGGTGAATAAACTAGCCATGGCTTTTAACCTGAAACCTTTGGACTTGTGTGGTTTACTGCTGCTGTTCGTCGCCATCTTCTCCAGGATGTGGTACCTATTCCCCTGATGGTGTCACAAGATATATAGAGTCCGTTTATAAGAAGAGACCAAAGGTCCACTTCAACCAATGTCAGGAGAAGTTGTGTGATGACCTCAACACATCTAATAAAGATATTTCACCAGTTAAAACCCCCAAGGGAAAACCCAAGTCTCATGGTAAGCTTTTAAATATTTTTTTTTTAAATTGCCAAACAGACTTTCCATCAGTTATTGTCAAAAGCAGGTAAAAATAATCTGCTCACTGTCTACAAAACACAACTTATTTTTTAAAAAAATGATTTGTAATTTGAGAATTGTTAAAAACAGTACTCTCAATTGTGCTATGAAACTGTTTACTCTTTTTTTGCTCTTTAATTTTCCTCAGCTACTAAAGTAAAGGCAAGGGTTAGCTGCAGAAGAATAAGGAAGAAGTCCACTGTAACCTCAACAGGTAACTGTATATTATTTGTTATTGAAGTGTAAGCATTTAATGAAATACCACACAAACTAAATTAATTTATAATTTCAGATACGCTAACATCAAGGATAGTTGAGGAGTGTGTGCATGACCCAGAAGAAATAAGGCAAGTTATTTTACATGGCACCTCATTTTCATCTGTGATAGGTAGTTAAATTATTTCATTCTACAAAGAAACTCCTCGTCTTACTAAATGCCCTCACACAAATTATTATTACTAATGAAAAAACTTTGTCTATTTCTATTTCATCAGTTAAGAGAAGAAGGCTGTTTGTTGAGGGAGTACCTGAGCATGGAAGTACTGAAGACACTGTGATCAATTTGCTAGGATCAATTTGGAGAATGTGTCCACTTAAGTCAATCCCACAGAAGATGTCTGTACAGTGGAAATAGAAACACACACACATAGCAACAATTGAGGCCCAGGACATCACACAACCTCAATCCGACACAGCCACAATTCAGATACAGGACACTGTACAACCTGAGAGGTGGACACATCCTAGTTGAGGTCACTCAAAATCCAGAGGCAAGCACAGATCTGGTGAACACACCTTCATCAAAAGTTGAAGCTGAAGTTGAAAGCATCACACCTCAACCTACAGAGTGTGAGGAAGGACTCTGTGATGATGCAAGTCAAGAGGAGTCAGTCACTCATTCCTCTGTGATTCGCATGGTTTTGGACAATGAGAGACAGATTTTAACCAATCAGATTCTCTTTGCCCAAACACTTTTGAAACAGCGAATGTGTCAAATGGAACATTAAGCAGCACTTAAGAATGTTCAAATGTGGGCAACTTTGAATGAAATATGGATCACACAGCAACAGGCAGCCCCATGAGCATTGCAGTTTCCACAAGTCTGCAACTAATCGCAAATTTCATGATGCGAACAAATGTGTAACAGAGTGCTCCGACCCCATCCCAGCCAGCTCAGATTCAAACCTCATAAGCATCAACACAATGTCATGATCTGCCTACAGCGTATGCATTACATGCTGCTTTGCATGGCAGCTCCTGCCTTTTTGTCATTCTATTATTTGTATTTCTATTTTGTGTTCCAGCAGTACCTCTTTTCCCCAGAGGTGCTGCTATTGTGCATTATTCTTGTGCTTAAGGAGTTAACCTGTATGTTCACTAATTATCTCATGCACCTGGGTGTGTCTCATTCCCCTTATATATACCTGTTCCTCCCAGCAGTCATTGCTGGTTATTGTTGTCCCATCCTGTGATGTCATTTCCTGTTGTCCTTACCTGATTGTTTCTGGACATTCATGCTACTTGCTGCATCAGCTGGAACCTGGTATTTATCACTGCTCCTTATTACCTGTTGTTATCACCTCTCTGCAAATAAACACAGAGTGTTTTCACCGAATTCATGACTCCTAGCTGTACTTCTGTTTGAGAACCGTGACAGTATAACCAGCCCAAAAAACAGCTTTGGAGTCAGGTGAAAGTTTTGTTTTATTCTGGGACTTTTTTTGCTGCAATCAAGTTTTCATTTGTCTTTTGCAACATGTCTGTTTTACCAATCATGGAATTACCCCTGCTACAAACCTTACAAATGGACATTATATTGTTGCGCTCCCAGCTGGCCGGATTTTCCGCTTTGCTTTTGGACCCACTCAGGAGACTATCAGAGACGGTTTCACTGAAATCTAATGCTGTTGATTTGACCCAGCCAACTCTGTCTGCTGCTGAATCCGTGCCGCCAACACCTTGCAATAATACCATGTCAAATTTGCATTTAACTAACAACTGCAGTTTAACTAATGCCCGGTTCACAAGTGGGCCACGCCCCCATCTGACTGAAGTGGAGCGACAGCGCAGAGTAACCAACAAACTGTGTCTCTACTGTGCCAGCAATGCACATTTCTTGCAGGACTGTCCTGTCCGTAGACCACGTCAGCTTACTGAACCATCTCCTGTTGTTTCCTCTCGGCACTCCAAATCTGTTTATGCTCCAGCATTCCTGTTCTCTGCGAAGAGACCCAATCTGCCAGCTCCAGCCGCCTGTCCTGAGGCACCCATTCCCTTTGTCTCCTGTGCCGAGGTGCCAGCCTCTGTCTCCTGTGCCGAGGTGCCAGCCTCTGTCTCCTGTGCCGAGGTGCCAGCCTCTGTCTCCTGTGCCGAGGTGCCAGCCTCTGTCTCCTGTGCCGAGGTGCCAGCCTCTGTCTCCTGTGCCGAGGTGCCAGCCTCTGTCTCCTGTGCCGAGGTGCCAGCCTCTGCCTCCAGCTCTGAGGTCACATCATCTGCCTCCAGCTTGGAGTCTCCTGCCACTGTGTCCGGTTCCGAGTCTCCTGCCACTGTGTCCGGTTCCGAGTCTCCTGCCACTGTGTCCGGTTCCGAGTCTCCTGCCACTGTGTCCGGTTCCGAGTCTCCTGCCACTGTGTCCGGTTCCGAGTCTCCTGCCACTGTGTCCGGTTCCGAGTCTCCTGCCACTGTGTCCGGTTCCGAGTCTTCAGCCGCTGTCTCTGTTCCTGAGCTCCAGTCTGCTCCAGAGGGGGCGCTGCCCTTCCAGTCTGCTCCAGAGGGGGCGCTGCCCTTCCAGTCTGCTCCAGAGGGGGCGCTGCCCTTCCAGTCTGCTTCAGAGGGGGCGCTGCCCTTCCAGTCTGCTCCAGAGGGGGCGCTGCCCTTCCAGTCTGCTCCAGAGGGGGCGCTGCCCTTCCAGTCTGCTCCAAAGGGGGCGCTGCCCTTCCAGTCTGCTCCAGAGGGGGCGCTGCCCTTACCGACTGTTCCAGAGGGGGCGCTGCCCTTACCGACTGTTCCAGAGGGGGCGCTGCTCTTACAGTCTGTTCCAGAGGGGGTTCTGTCCCTCCAGCCCGAGTTGCCAGTCCATGCGGTCCAGCCCGAGTTGCCAGTCCATGCGGTCCAGCCCGAGTTGCCAGTCCATGCGGTCCAGCCCGAGTTGCCAGTCCATGCGGTCCAGCCCGAGTTGCCAGTCCATGCGGTCCAGCCCGAGTTGCCAGTCCATGCGGTCCAGCCCGAGTTGCCAGTCCATGCGGTCCAGCCCGAGTTGCCAGTCCATGCAGTCCAGCCCGAGTTGCCAGTCCATGCGGTTCAGCCCGAGTTACCACTTGGTGCTGTCTGCCCTCAGGCTTCTCAAAGTGCTGTCTGCCCTCAGGCTTCTCAAAGTGCTGTCTGCCCTCAGGCTTCTCAAAGCGCTGTCTGCCCTCAGGCTTCTCAAAGCGCTGTCTGCCCTCAGGCTTCTCAAAGCGCTGTCTACCCTCAGGCTTCTCAAAGCGCTGTCTGCCCTCAGGCTTCTCAAAGCGCTGTCTGCCCTCAGGCTTCTCAAAGCGCTGTCTGCCCTCAGGCTTCTCAAAGCGCTGTCTGCCCTCAGGCTTCTCAAAACGCTGTCTGCTCTCAGGCTTCTCAAAGCGCTGTCCCTGGCAAGCCTTCTGCCCAGTCCGGGCCTGCTGGCAAGCCTTCTGCCCAGTCCAGGCCTGCTGGCAAGCCTTCTGCCCAGTCCGGGCCTGCTGGCAAGCCTTCTGCCCAGTCCGGGCCTGCTCCCAAGTCTGCCGCCCAGTCCGGGCCTGCTCCCAAGTCTGCCGCCCAGTCCGGGCCTGCTCCCAAGTCTGCCGCCCAGTCCGGGCCTGCTCCCAAGTCTGCCGCCCAGTCCGGGCCTGCTCCCAAGTCTGCCGCCCAGTCCGGGCCTGCTCCCAAGCCTGCCACCCAGTCCGGGTCTCCTGTCAAGCCTGCTACCAAGTCCGAACCATCCGTTGCCAAGGGTGCCAAGTGTGAGCTGTCATCTACCTTTGAGGGGCACCTTTCTCAATTTAGTGCTCTACTGAGGTTTTGTGCTTCTTATTTCCCCTCAGTACCTAGCCTTGCCAGTGACCCAAAGAGGCAAGTTTTGTTTTTGTTAACACATTTTAGAGGAGAGGCTATGGAATGGGCAAACCCTTTTGTTGAGTCTGATCACCCCATTCTTTCTGACTTACAACTATTTGTCGAGGCAGTGATCAACAAGTTTTTACCAACACCTCCCGCTATGCCTTGTTACGGGGCCTCTGTTTTGTCAGCAGGTCCACCCATCTCACCTGGCCTAGAGATTTCTTTGTGCTCCACCCAATTGGTTCAAACTGCTGTTCCAGGGAATTCTCGCAAAAAGAAAAAGCGAAAGAAGAGAGCAAGGTCTACAGAGCTTGAACTGGCAGCTGGCATAGTCTCCTTTGCCTATCCACCCATGGACGAGGACTTTTCTGCCGGGCCCCCAATTCTGGACTATGATTCCGATGAATTCAGACATTTTTGGTAATTGGGCGTCTGGAATCCGCCCTTAAGGGAGGGGGTACTGTCATGATCTGCCTACAGCGTATGCATTACATGCTGCTTTGCATGGCAGCTCCTGCCTTTTTGTCATTCTATTATTTGTATTTCTATTTTGTGTTCCAGCAGTACCTCTTTTCCCCAGAGGTGCTGCTATTGTGCATTATTCTTGTGCTTAAGGAGTTAACCTGTATGTTCACTAATTATCTCATGCACCTGGGTGTGTCTCATTCCCCTTATATATACCTGTTCCTCCCAGCAGTCATTGCTGGTTATTGTTGTCCCATCCTGTGATGTCATTTCCTGTTGTCCTTACCTGATTGTTTCTGGACATTCATGCTACTTGCTGCATCAGCTGGAACCTGGTATTTATCACTGCTCCTTATTACCTGTTGTTATCACCTCTCTGCAAATAAACACAGAGTGTTTTCACCGAATTCATGACTCCTAGCTGTACTTCTGTTTGAGAACCGTGACACACAAACAGATGAAACTGAGGCTGAAAACCAGACAACATTCACAGATGAATAGCAACACGAGTAAAGACAGACGAGCCTACTGCCCGGCGTGACTGCACCACATCAGGTAAGGACACTTTGCACCTCACATATTCTTCACTATGTTACAGCAATTATAAGGTTTGAAGATATTTGATATCTGAAGCTAATAATTAACAATATAATTTTTGTGTTTTTGCATAGCTATTAAATTAGATACAATATAAAATAAGGCATTTGTATTAGAAATCAATATAAATGTATATGTATCAAAGTGCATTAGAATTAAGGATGACACTGCGTATGCTAGAAGCTGACATTCACAATTGTACTGAGTTGTAATCCTATTGCAACCAGAGGGACTGCTTTAAGTATCTAATCTGGTTGCACATTTCGATATGGACAAGGGCTGACACAATGAAAATAGCTTTCAGTATGCTAATACTCAAATGAAGCAAGACGAGCTATTATTTGAATTTGAAGATCGATATAACTGATGCATCTGAACTATGAGAATAGAAGGATTCTCCTTTAAGAGATGATATCTTGTGTTTTCTTAGAAATTGTAATGTAAGTGTTAGAATATCATGAATATGTAACTAGTTGTGAAGCTTGTAACCCATAAATTTCAAGTGTGAAGAATGAAGTGGAAAGTTTTTGGACTGAAGCCAAAAGAGATGTATACTCTCATTTTGTAAGATGGATGTTTTACTTGCTGTTATTATTTATCTTTAATTTTGAAGTAAACCTTTATTACTTCAGACTTCTTTTCTGGACATTCAATTATTTCAACTTTATTAACTCCCACTAAAAATGTTTTCTTTTCCAACTTTTACTGTGTTTGACGCCACTCTGTCTTTTTTTCTTGCAGACAAGATGTAGTCACTCATAGCAATTTTCTTCCTCTAAACCTTTTCAGGTGTCAGGTTTACCTACATTCAGACACCAATCATGTATCATCACTCAAGATTCAAAAGTCCCATCTTTCATCATTGAATACAGAAGAGGCAACTGCCCTGAGTGACAACTCAGTTAAGGACACATTGCACCGCACATATCCTTCTCTCTCACTAAAAATGTCTTTTTTTTCCAACTTTTGCTGTGTTTGTCCCCACTCTATATTTTTTCCTGCAGATAAAATGCTGTCACTCATTTGTTCTTCTGTTGTCTACATGTCTACTTCATTTATTTGCATTTTATTTTGCTCTTTTTTTTATCTATTTGCAAAGTATTGAGATTAAAGTCGAGGCTTTTTACAAACTGTATCCAAAGATAACCTTGTCAACTCACAAGATACAGACAAGTCAATTAATGTAAGGATTAAATGTAAGTATTTATACATTCAAATGTCTTTTTTTTAATTGATATGCAAAATAATTTGAGACACATATTATTTTTCAAAATAATCTTTTGTTTTTATTGTTCCTGCTTATTTTTCTCTCTTTCTCTCTTAGGCTTGCTACAATATTCTGCTACATATTTGTAACAAATGTATTATGTAATTATTTATGTTTTTCTATCTATTGTTACAGATTTTAAAGAATAGTCATCACAGTGTAAGCAAACAGTGTCCAGAAAGAAAATATCATCTTCAAGATATTCAGCATTATCAATATATATTGTGCCAAAATTTATACAGCTCTGTAAAGACTCCCATGACCATTGGACATTACAGATAAAATTACCTAACCAAGCCACAAAAAGGAAGAGACTAAAGTAATTGAGACCAACAAATTAATATTCTATTATGGTTTATCACATGTTCACTATAAATTTTGGCCAACAAGTATTATATCTAATGTATGAGCAAAGAATATAATTGAAATGAGCAATTTAATTGAAATAAACTATATAGCAAAATTAATTGGAAAGGATGCACATATTTGATAAAAAAAAGTTTTGAAATACTATAATTTGTGTGTGGACATTATATTTATTCCTAGTCTATTTCATAAGTAAGGATATTAATATAGATAAGTTTAGCAAGGATTCAGTGTAGAGAGGAATAGTGAAGGAGCAGTGTACATGAACATGATTGATTTCAATCTCGCCTGTGTTTAGCAAACTCACCCAAGTTTAGCTGAAAATCACCATTTTCAAACCAATACTCATCTCTGATTGGTTGCAAGTTTTACATGGAACACTCACACGATGTTGACTTATTTCAGTTGATAGGGGTTTCAGGAGCATAGAAAGAGCAGGTGACAGGGTAGGAGAGAGATTAGTTTGTGTTAAGGAGTGTGGAAACTAAGTTTTGTGTATTTTTTAAATTATTTTTTGGTTTAGTTGCCCTTATTAATCTTATTGCCTGTGTGTTTATTAATATTCATTGTTTATTAATATTTATTGTTTTGGTGTTTGGTTTTTTTGCTGTTCACTGTATTTCTTAACAAGAGAAAAGGAGGGGCACGGATTGCAGAATGAGGCACTCCGGTCCTCTGCACTGATTAGGTAAATTAAAACGTAACCTTTATTAGGTATATTAAAAAAAACACTCATTGATGCATAATTAGTAGGCAAATTATCATAAAATATAGTGAAAAGATTGAAAAACAGTGAATTAAAATGGGAACATAGACCCGGAAAAGGGGGGGGTAGTTTATGTTGTATGGTCCAAAGCTCATATGATTCAGGATAGTGGTAGGTCTGTAATAAATAGTTTAAACCCTTTAATGTGGAATCAGTATCCAATGCTTAATAATTACGTCGCTATGTATGATGAAAGAATCATTTCTAAATAGGAGTCCAGCAGCCTGTAAATCTATCTTTCCCCCCGAACAGCCTGAAAATCTATCTCTCTCTCCCTCAGCAGCCTGTAAATCCCCCCCTACCAGCCTGTGAATCTCTCTCCCCCCACCAGCACGTGAATCTCCCCCCTCCAGCCTGTGAATCTATCTCTCTACCCCCTCAGCCTGTGAATTTCTCTTTACCCATCCCCAGCCTGTTAACCTCTGTCTCTCACTCATTCCCTTTCTTTTGACTCCCCCTTAGTATGTGTGTCTCTTCTTCCCCTCTGTCTCACCCTCAGTCTCTGAGCTTCTGCCCCCCAACCCTTTGTTTACACCTCTTTCCAATCTGTCTTCTCCTCATCCTGTAAGTTTCCGTCCATCCTCACTGGCTATTAATTTAATAGGAGTAGGGGCTACTAATGTATTGGTAAGGGTTATTAATTTAATGGAGTTAGGTGCCAATAATGCAACTGGTGTAGGGGTTATTAATTTATCAGTAGGGTTATTAATTTAATGAGAGTAGAGTATATCAATATAATAGCATTGGGGCTATTCATTTAACGTAGGTAAGTGCTATTAATTTATTGTTAGGACTAGTTATTTATCGATAGGGGCTATTTTTTTTTTACTTGTGTGATGATTGTGGTGGTGGTGGGTATTAATTTAACAAAGGAAGGCTTTGGGTGTATTTAAGTAAATGTGGGACCGATTTAGAGTAGAAGAAGGCCTATTTGCCAAATGTGAATGCTATTTAATGTCAGGGCTGTTAGAGGGCAAATCTTTTTTTTAAATGTAAATATAATTAATTTAATATTGGGAAGGAGACCTGATTATTAAACATGGGTACTTTGATTTAATGAAAGGGCTGGTTAGATTAGGGAGGCCTAGATTATTCACTAGTTGCTTTGCTTTACTTGTGGGGAATAATAAATATCTTTTTCCAAACAGGGTCCCAACAGGATCCAGCCAAGCAGCAAGTGAGCTTAAGGCGCCAGCAGCAGCACAAGTCAAACCACAAGAACAGGTAGGAGAGTGCTTCACAGCCCCCCTCCATAGTAGGATGGCTCCTTCTCTTCCAGCAGTGCACACCTTGGGAGACAGCATATACTCCCACCAAAATTGGGAGGGTGGGGGGCGCCAAAGGTCTCTCTCGCCCAGGGCACTAAAATCTCTAGTTATGGCTCTGGTTAAGAAGTAGATGTGCTATTATAATTAGTGAAATATATATTTTAATAAGATGTAAGGATAATTTGTGGCTTGTGGTATGCATTTCAATGGCAGGAGCCAGTTTGCTGTGTCTTTGTCTTCTAAACATAGTTTGCTTACTTTCAACATGGAGGTGATTTTTTGATATGAGTTGAAGGTTTTTGGTAGTGAACTGTGTATTATGTAGTTTGTATCATGAAATGATCTTAATCCTCTTTCACACTACTGGCATGGTCTGCTTTTCAAGTGATAAGTTATTTCTAGCCTTCATTGACAGGCCATGACACTCTGTCACACTTGTTTGTACAAGCTGACAACTCACCTCTTCTCGGTTATTTTTTTTCCTCATTTTTTTGGCAATCTGCATGATACCAGTTCATTGTCCTTTATCATCGTCAGTGGGTTCATGACTATATATATATATATATATATATATATATATATATATATATATATGTAGGGTAGAAAAAACAAACCAGATATCTACAGGTGGCGCTTACCCAATATATGGATGGTAACACAAATACAAAGTTGCACGTGCCTGTATAATAAATAAGATATATATAAATACAATTAAATAAATAAATATATATAATAGTAAAAGTAACACCTCCACAGCATGCGTGTGGCAGCCAACCTTAAAAATGGATGGTTAGTCCGATAAACATTTGGAAGATATATATGGTAAAGGGCGGCGCCTTCAGGTGTATACAATGTATATAAACATATAAGCACAGATGTACACAAAGTAGTCCAGAGGAGTTAAAACAGAATGGTGTCTGAATAGATGCACCGCAGGTGACTCATAAACACTGTAGTACAGGATAAAGATGATCTATAATTGATCGTGCAGAATAATAGAAGTGGTGTGCGTACCAGATATATAAAATCAAACCGCTTATCTGTATAGTAGCTCCTTAGAAATCCCGGAGTATGATCTGCAACCAATTCTCCTTAACGATGGATAAAATGTATGTTCTAAAACAACCGCGACACCAAACTTATCTGTTTCTCGGGAATTGTCATAGTAACAGCAGCTGCTGCAGGAGCCTGGGGGCGTCTTGTAACCACTTCCAGGTATTTGTAACTATAAGAAAGGACTTCTATTCTATTGTCCAGCAATGCTGCTCAAGCTTCCCGCAGAATGATTGCCTTAGACATGAGCTCCATTGAGAAACAGATAAGTTTGGTGACGCGGTTGTTTTAGAACATACATTTTATCCATCGTTAAGGAGAATTGGTTGCAGATCATACTCCGGGATTTCTAAGGAGCTACTATACAGATAAGCGGTTTGATTTTATATATCTGGTACGCACACCACTTCTATTATTCTGCACGATCAATTATAGATCATCTTTATCCTGTACTACAGTGTTTATGAGTCACCTGCGGTGCATCTATTAAGACACCATTCTGTTTTAACTCCTCTGGACTACTTTGTGTACATCTGTGCTTATATGTTTATATACATTGTATACACCTGAAGGCGCCGCCCTTTACCATATATATCTTTATATATATATATATATATATGGATAATATAAAGTGATATTGATCAGGAATGATGTTTATGTGTACCCTCTTCTGTATTGTAAGGGCAGGGGACAATCTATTCAGCTGACCCCATCATGTAGTCTTTTATGTGTTTCTGGGATGTGAAGGTAATATTTACTGAATTGCAAATATAATATTTATCTTGTTTTTTAAT
The DNA here is from genome assembly GCF_038048845.1 of Mixophyes fleayi. Lineage (NCBI taxonomy): Eukaryota > Metazoa > Chordata > Amphibia > Anura > Limnodynastidae > Mixophyes > Mixophyes fleayi. The sequence continues at coordinate 152,097,225 of NC_134406.1, forward strand.
CCAACTTTGAGGGGTGTGGATGTGTGACAGGCTTCTATAGGTTAATAGCTCAGCCAAGCGGAATTCAGTGCAGGAAGGAAGTGGAGCTGCTATCACTGCAATAATAGCCTAGGCTGATAAATGTTCTAATATCCAGCTGCAGTGTTCAGGCTGTGTGAACACTTCTGAGCTGGTTAACTGTGGGGGGATGAATAACAGCTGTGCAGAAGATATTCTGCTTTTAATGTCTTGTTTTATTCTTGCCATTCTGATTTGGCAAACATGATCACTTTTTAGCAAATCTTGATTTCTGTGCGGTTCTTATACTGTATACTCCTATTGATGCATTGTCTTAGTTCCAGGAAACAGTTTTCTAAAAACCTTTGCATTCCTTTTTTTCATTTTCTACAAAAAAGAAAAACATTTTTGGATGTGAAGCAATTAAGAAGCATAGTGCTACCTTTCTTTTCCATTTCCAACATAAACACAACACCTTATAAATAATAAAAAATAAAAATAAAAAATAGAAATATTGATAATAAAAGGTCATCAGCAATAAGCACAATTTCACCACATTGAATATCATGTTTTCTGATTTCTGTATTATATGTGACCTTTTGAGATTCAGTAGGGTATAGTTTGTCAAAACTGATTATTTAGGTGAAAGTGCACAACCTTGTCTTGTTTTCCGGTTTTCAAAGCATCCCATTAATTAAAATTTAGTTTAGGAGTTGTACATTACCATTAGATTAGTAAAATCAGAAAAGGAAAAGTTTATCAAAGTTTATTGCATGTAATTCTAGTCTATCCTATCAACTACTTTTTCAGCTTCTGTGAATAATGGGACTGTTTGGATATACTGGAAATTCATCTCAATTTGACGTAAAGCCTACTTGTTATGGATTAATATATAATATTAACATTTAATATAATATAATACTGTTACCACTATAATGACTATTGTTTTCATGGGTATTTGAAGTTATTACTAATAAGGAAAAGGTACTACACTCTTTATAATAGTGTGTGTTTCTGATTTTATATATTAAAGATGTATGTGCTTCAAGAGTTTGGGGAAAAAGTCTTTAGAAGCTAAATTTAATTTATTTATCTTCATTTGTAGTGGAAATGTTTTGTTATGTTTTAAATAGCTTTTCAGCATGTCATTGATTTGACAGCTATTCTTTCAGCTTAAACTCCTTGAACTACATGGTTTTGATCTTCCGAGATTTGTGATAAGTTTACTTGACTTAAAACATAATATCACATAGTCTTTTATTTTTTTTTCACTTGAATTGCTTCTGCATTTCTTATGCTATATAGGTCTATATTTCTAACTTTTGATTTGCATTATAATACATCATGATGTATCTTTAATTTTGTGCACGTTTGTAATTTTTTTAGTTTTTTATTTAGATTGGATAATAGATTTCCAACTTATTTTCATTGGCATAATGTTTAAATTCATTAAATCATAAGCTATTCAGGGAATTTCAATCTAAAACCTTTTTAGTCTGCTTTCTGGGGTTGATTGTCTTCTAATTTTCTTTCCAATAGCTAGAAATAGTTTATGCAATTTCTAATTTGTTTATATGATTCATTAAAAGATTCAAATTTTTTCTTTTTTTTTCTTTTTCTTTCTAGATCACATTTCTCTTTCATCACTTATTAACGAGCATCCATATTATAAATAGTGCGCTCTCCTTATTTATATTTTCTGAAAAAATATTTTTTTATTAAACCTGATTACATATTTTTAACTTCCTTTGTCTAAATTAAGATTCATTAGGCTTCTAAAACATTTTTAAATATCTGGGGTAGTATCTAGTAAAAATATAGGTGTGTGGTCTGAAAACAGTATAAGATATTATTATACAACAAAATAAAAAGTTGTGATTGGCCTATGATTCTATCCACTTGAGATTTGGGGATATTTTTAAACCAGAATATTACAAAACCAATGCAAGTTAATTTACTTGATCAAGGCATAAGCATGTAAATACATATTTATGATTGCAAAGAGAACTCTTGGCAATTGTATAACTGCCATTTGGGTTTTTTATTAGTGGGATGGGTGTGAATGAAACCTTTTAGTCAAAAACTATTGCTGTACCTTTCGTATTGCTATCTTGAGAAGTGCTAGCAAATTATTGATTATACTCTGTTTAAAGTATAAAAAGGCTTTTCTGTAACATCCTCACAATAGTTTTTATTCTTTCTCAGTAGATCATATTCTTTCACTAAAAAGATATATTATTTTCGATAACTAGTTTTTCACCAGATAAAAATATCTAAATCTTCTTAGAGTAAAGGTAAAGCTAATTAGAATGAGGTATTACAATGATATTTTTAAAATAACATCAAATATCCTGACATATTTGGCATTTAGTTCCCCTTAGTTCCCGCCTATTATTCTATTTAAGAGTATAAATAGCAAATAATAACTAGAGTAACCTTTAAATCATATATAATGTTATACCATCCTGTGAAAGTGTTTAATTATTCACATCAATTTCTGCCCCATTGGAACTTACCATCTTAATCGTCAACCACACACACTGGGCTTGATTCATTAAAGAAAATAAGTGGCAACACTTTTATATTTTGCATAAAATTGCACTGCGCATGCTCAGAAAAGGACTATACGCCAGTGGATGCAAGTATATTCAGTTCATCCTCTAACACAAAGGACAGAAGGGGCATATTCACATAGTCAATGTACAATTTGGGTGTGCAAAGGATAGATGTGCTCACACATCCATCCACTTTAAGCTGTGGGCATCTTTCAGGTATGGGTTTTTCAGCCACATCTCTTGTCCCAGCTACATGGCAGGTGTCAGTGCCAAATGATAGTGATGACAGACGTGTTTGCATGCTACAACATATGTTTGCCATTAGGGGCAACTGTAAAAAGTAATGTAATGGACAGTACATAGTGGACATTCCAATACATGTATTTGGTGGAAAAAAATTGTTTTACTTATCAATGTCTTTTTCTTAATGATTATGTTATTAACAGGTGTTAATATTTGAATATTCTTCTTTTTAGCCTGTGCATTCTGCTGGGACTTTATATTGCACATATGTTAGTATCCTGCACTTTGTTGTTTCTGTCTCAATACAGCAAGTTTTGTATAAGTAGAGCGCACCTACACCCGTATTCAACAAGAGACATTTCAGATTCGATCAGTTGAATATGGATGTGCATATGACGGAATTACACGTGTTTTTAAAAAAGACGCCCATTACTTCATTTTGCATATCTTGATGAATCTGGCCTCACTATGATTAATTTTGTCAGAGACCGTTTAACCTACTATTATATTTTTGGAATGTGGGCGTAAACCAGAGAAGCTGAAAGAAACACACACAAACATAATGAGGTCATACATACTCCACAAATATAGTTCCATTGTTGGAAATTAACCAATGGACCCATTGCTGTGAAGCACCACTGTGTCACTGTACCACCTGACATTGACATGATATTCTAGTAAGTAGATTTGACTTGCATTTGGAAGGTGGCTGTTGTCAAATATGATGTTTAAAGGGCTTCATTAGTGTTATGACTCACCGGGCACTCTGTCAGAGTAACTAGATAGATAGGTAGATAGATAGTTAGTTAGAGATAGGTAGATAGATAGTTAGTTAGGGATAGGTAGGTAGGTAGTTTGGTAGGTATTAGATAGCCACTTGTGTGTTTAGATAGGTAGTTAGTTTAGTTCTTAGATAGATTAGGTAGATTAGTTTAGGTAGATCAGATAGGCAGATAGATTAAATAGATAGATTAGATAGGTCTTAGATAGGGTCAGTTAGGTCTGTTCTCTGTCAGAATCTGCCTCATTCATGCTGTCATTTCTATGTTATGCCTCACCTGACCAGCCTGTTTCTCTGAGCTCACTCCCCTGGCTCCTCATTATCACCTACAGCCCATTGGTTCTGCTCTCCTTAAATAGCCGGCTAATCCTCTGCAGGAATCCGGTAATACGTTTACCATAGTGTTCTGCTCCCTTGTGCTTTTCCTGTTAATTGTCCCTGTTGTTTCCTGCTGTTTTGTTGTATCCCCGCGTATCAGACCGTTTCCGTTCCTGTCAATTCTTCATTGGATTTCCCTGTGTACCGACTCGGCTCTACTTTGACTCTTCTCCTGTGTGGATTTCCCATTTACCAGACCTGATTTGGTTCCTGACTATTCTCTATTGGATTCCCCGTGTACGGACACTGCTTTTCCCTTGACTATTCTACTATTTACTCACCAGTTCCAGTCAGCTATCTCCTGGACTCCGGTAAAATCGTGCTCCCAGATCTGCAGCTCCTCTGTTCATCCTAACCATATACAGAGACACAGCCCATGCAGCATCTCTGTGCTCAGATTTCAACAATCTCCCTCTGGCTCTGGACTTAACCTTTCCACAGGTACTTTTGACTGTTTACATATATCACGTGTGCCTGTAATTGTAGTTTCCCCTAGCAACTGCCTAAGAACTGTTTCCCCTAAATCTCCAGACTCTCACCGGTACTGTGAGTTGTAGTTACCCCTGGCAACTGCCTAAGAACTGTTTCCCCTAAATCTCCGGACTCTCCTTGATACTGTGGGTTGCAGTTACCCCTGGCAACCGCCTAAGAACTCTTTCCCTAAAATCTCCAGACTCTCACCGGTACTTTGGGTTGTTTTTTACCCCTGGGAACTGCCTATGTTCAGTTTCATCATCTTTACCTAACACTGCAAGTTCCGTTCCTTTCCTGACAAGCACTGGTACAGAAGTTGCTGTGTATCAGGGGACCTCTCCATCAACTGTTCCTTTATTTATTCCTGTGGCCACGATTGATATATCAGTCTTAACACCATCCACTCAGTGTCTCTCCAGACTCCCTCCTGCACTTCCTACTCTACGGCTTCGGTAACTCTATTCCTGGGTTCTACCTAGCCAGTGCACATCTCACGACCCTCTGTTTGTTGCAGCCAAGCCTGTCCCCACCACTAGAGGCAACAGTGAACACACGAGATGTTCTGAGCACACTCCAGGTTTTGCTGTACTGGCTGAGGGTTTCCTAACAATTAGGGCTCATTTGTAAATTAACTTAAGTCAAACATCTTACTGCACATGATGAAAAATTGTATCTATTAATAAACTATTTTCACCAAAGTGAATCTAAACCTATTTGCAGTTCACTATATTCATGCAATTGAGATAGAAACTGTGTAGGCAGCATAAAATGTCTCTAGCGTTGACTGCTTCTTGTCAAGCCTATTTGTGGACTCACTTTGCCACTATTGGTTGATGCTAATGTAAAAGGGGTCCCCCGGAGCCCATGAAGAGGGTAAAGATAAGAGGAAAGAAGGAAAGAAGAAAATAAACTCACTAGTCCCCCCATCCAGCTATGGTAAGTGTTTCTCTTCTTTCTTCACAGGTTCCGGCGGTGACGACAGCGAATTGGCAATGATAGGCTGCCAGCCAAACAGTTACTGGAACAGTGAGCCAATCAGGGCACCAAACATTCAAATGCCCAGCGGTGTCACCACTCTGCCCTGGCGCAGTGACTAATTTATAGCCATCCCACACAGTGCAGCATGAGTTCCCTGTTGAGAGGCAAGTGAAGAAAGAACTTCAGAACAAAGATGCCATGCTCGAGAAGGAAGCCAGCAGGGAAAGAAGAGAAGACACCAGATATAAGAGAGCAGAGAGAGAAGTAAAGAAGTCAAAAGATGCTGACAGCTAGCACCAAACTGGAGAGTGGCGGAAAGAAGTGAAAGACGGTGCAGATCTCATCCAATGGCAGGTAGCCCTCATCAGGGCTAGGAGTGCCACTGCCCATTAGAGAAGAAGAGGACAGTTCCTTTTCAGTTACCTGGAGACAGATGGAGTGCTTAGAACAGGATCCAGAATTCAGGCCCTCATTAAAGTTAGGCTTTTGGTATTTATATTCTCCATCTGCATCTTTTGTATTGTTTCTGTATACTGTCGTGTTTGAGATAGGGTAGTGCACCATACTGAGTGCAAGTAGTGCTATAGTTGTGGAGCATATGATCACATAGTTTTGTTTTTAGGATCAAGATGCTGTTTTGCTGTTTCTGTAGTTAGCGCTAGAGTGGGAGGCACATTTGAGTAGGTAGATAGCTCTGTGGGTGGGTTGTATTTTGTCTCCCCTGTTTCCTAGCACCGCTCTGGAAAGTTTCATATGACCATCAAGGGGAGGTGGCTACCATTCCTCAGTGAGTACCATTTTCTGGTTGTGTCCCTCTCTTGGTAGGGGCCATCACTACAGTGATGATTAGAGCATTCTCACAGGATTCTTTCCTGCCCCAAATATCCATAGTCCCATACCCAGGTACAGGACAAAAGAAGGTGTCGGCAATTGGGTAGAGTGAAATGTCTCTACTCCCTGCCGCTGCCTTGGACACCCCTCTCCTTCCATCTGGTATCTGTACCCTTCAGTAACTTGTCTGGTTTCTTTCCTAAACCAAGGTGCTGAGGGGCCTATAAACCAAAGTTAGATCACAGGGTTCTTTGTGAGCAGTGTTCGGCATTCCCATAGTCATTCATCATGATCTGGTAATTTCCTGGGGTGTAGGGAATGGATCTACGGATAGTGTTGGATTTCTTCCCTGGCACCCGTTACACCAGTTGGCTATTGGAAACTTTGGCTTTTACCAGGGACCACCACAAGAGTGATGGACTTTGCTTTGAAAAAAACACAGCAAGCTTTCCCTGAGCTAGTTTCACTAGGTGATGGCAGAGAGACAGAAGAGCGGTGGCTACAGATCATCAAGGCAGACAGCTTGGCCCAGAATCAGAGTCTAATTAAAGGTAACAATGCAGAGGGTCAGGGTCACAGACAAACAAACATAATCAAACAAGCAGGGACATACATAGTAATTCAATTGAAGGTAGAGGGTTGAGACAACTTAACGTACAGAATCTTTTGTTCAGACATAATTGAAAAAGAGGATTTATACTTACGATAAATCGGTTTCTCTGACTCCATCTGGGGGACACTGCTTAACCATGGGGTTGAGTAGGGTAGGGAGGAGTTTCGCACCTAAATAGTTAATTTCTTTAACTGCCGACAGGCCCCTCCACCTGCCAACAACCAACGGAACTCAGTGTGATTACAAAAGCTCCAAGAAGATAGGCCAATCAACCAAGACACACAGAAGAAAGCAGAAGGGAGGGAATGCAGTGTCCCCCAGATGGAATCAGAGAAAACGATTTATCGTAAGTATAAATCCTCTTTTCTCTTTCATCCATCTGGGGGACACTGCTTAACCATGGGGACTTACTAAAGCAGCCCCTCTGAAGGGTGGGACCGCTCTGATAGCCCAGCATGTAGAGCACTACGGCCAAATGAGGTGTCTGTAGACGCAAAAACATTAAATTGGTAAAATTTTGTGAAAGTATGGACCGAGGACCAGGTGACTACTCTGTATAACTGATCCGCTGAGGCCCCATTCCGCGCAGCCCAAGATGCCCCAGCCAAACAGGTAGAATGGGCAACAATACGCTCTGGCGCAGGACGGCTAGTACTGACATAAGCTTGCTTGAGGGTCAGGGTAATCCACCTAGCAATAGATTGCTTAGACGCTGGCTACCACGTCTGGAACAATCAAATAAAACAAATAATGTATCAGTCTTACGAATCTTTGCCGTTCTTTTAACGTAAATTCGTAAAGCCCTAACCACATCCAAAACTCTCATGTTTCCTCTTCCGGATGCCTGAGAATCCTCTTTGAATACCAGAACTACTATGTCCTGATTTACATGGAAACAGACACCACCTTAGGCAGAAAAGATGGAACTGTTCTCAAAATTGCTCTATCATCATGAAAGACCAGGGAGTAAATGTATCAAGCTGAGAGTTTTCTGGCGGGTTTGAAAAGTGGAGATGTTGCCGATAGCAACCAATCAGATTCTAGTTCTCATTTTGTAGAATGTACTAAATAAATGATAGCTAGAATCTGATTGGTTTTTCAAACCCGCCAGAAAACTCTCAGCTTGATATATTTACCCCCAGATAAGGTTCAAGACAGGATAAAACGCCCAGCTCCGAGACCCTGCGAGCTGAGGCAATAGACAGAAGAAAAACCACTTTCCAAGTTAGAAATTGTAACTCTACTGAATGTAACAGTTGGAACGGGGGCTCCTGCAGAATATTAAGGACCAAACTAAGATCCCAAGGAGCCGTTGGATGAACATAGGGGGGGCTGAATGTGAAGCACCCCCTGTAAAAAAGTCTTAACATCCGGAATCTCAGCCAAACGTCTGTGGAAATGCATTGACAGAGCTGATACCTGAACTTTTAAAATTCCCAAACGAAGACCTCCATCCAAACCATCTTGTAGAAAAGTAAGAAATCTGGTAAGATGGAAGGACTTTGAACTGTAATCCTTCTTCTTACACCACTTTATATACGTATGCCATATTCGGTGATAAATCTGAGCCGAGACTGGTTTCCTAGCTCTGAGGAGAGTATCCATTACCCTCAGAGAGAACCCTCTAGATTTCCACAGACTGGATTCAAGAGCCATGCCATTAAATTCAGCCGGGTTAGATTTTGATATAAGAATGGACCCTGAATCAGCAGATCTTTTTCCGAAGTGGTAACTGGAACCCTGGACCTATTGCCATAAGAAGGATTTCTGGATACCAGACTCTTCGTGGCCAAGCTGGAGCCACCAGAATGACTGGTTGCCCTCCCTGCTTGACTATCCAAAGGACCCTGGGAATCATTGATATGGGGGGAAACAGGTAACCTAACCTGAAGTCCCATGGCATTGTCAACACATCCACTGCTACTGCAAGTGGATCTCTTGTTCTTGCGCAAAACTCTGGAACTTTCCTGTTGGCGCTTGACGCCATCAGATCTCGATCCAGAAGTCCCCACCTGTCTACCAATGACTAAAACACTTCCGGATGAAGAGCCCACTCCTCCGGCAGAACTTCGTGCCGACTTAGATAGTCTGCTTGACAGTTCTGGATTCCTGGTATGAAAACCGCTGACAGGGCGGGCATGTATCTTTCAGCCCAAGCCAAAATCTGGAACATCACCTTCATCGCTCCTACACTCTTGGTCCCTCCTTGTCTGTTTTTGTACGACACTGGCGTGGCATTGTCTGATTGAATGCGAATCGGCCTTCCTTGCAACACACTTTGTGCTCCCTGCACTGCTTTCAAGATGGGCATCAGTTCCAACACATTTATGGGCAGAACAGACTCCTGCACTGACCTCAGCCCTTGCAGTCTGAGGTGAAGGACAACTGCCCCCCAACCTTTCAGACTGGTGTCCGTGGATACTAAGATCCAGGACCATGGAGCAAAAGACCTGCCCTCCATCAGAATGTCTCTCACCAGCCACCATCTGAGGGACTGTCTCGCCTCTGGTGACAACATAATCCACTGACGATGCAACCTCCAATGGGACCCTGACCACTTCATAAGCATGTCCCGATGGAAACATCTTCAGTGAATCCTACCGTAAGGAAGCGTCTCGAAAGATGCAACCATCTTTCCTTACAATCTCAAACACTGAAGCACCGACGGCCTGCTGTGAGACAGAACCTTGTTTGCCGATTTTTGCAGAGACCTTACTTTGTCCTCTGGAAGAAAAACTCTCTGGCTTGCCATATCCATTATTAAACCCAGAAAGGACATCCTCTGGCAAGGTATCATTTGTGATTTTGTACGGTTCAAGATCCAACAATGCTTTTCCAGCACCTGCACAGTAAGTTGAAGATGTTGTTTCAACAACTGTGCTGACGCAGCCTTTATTAACAAATTGTCCAAATAGGGTACTATCCATACTCCCTTTAAATGAAGAAGTGCCCCCATTTCCGCCATAATCTTCGTAAACACCCTTGGGGCTGTTGCAAGACCGAATGGAAGAGCCCTGAACTGATAGTGAGTTAAGCCCACCATGAATCTGAGAAGCGACTGATGCCCCTCCCAGATTGGAATATGGAGATAGGCATCCTTGATGTCTATCGATGCCATGACTTGACCTGCTTCCAGACCGTTTATGACAGATTTCAGGGATTCCATCCGAAAGGAGACTACCTTCAAGTGAAGATTTAGTTGTTTGAGGTTCAGCACTGGTCTGAATGAACCATCCGGTTTCTGTACCAAGAAGAGGTTTGAGTAAAACCCTTTCCTTCTCTGGTGCACTGGAACCTCTACAATAACTCCCTGTAGAAAAGAAGCAAATTGACACAGCTGAGCATTGCCTGTTTTTTTTGCGATGACAACGGTGCAAACTGGTTATAAAAAATCTGTGAGGAGCTGGTCTACAACGTCTATCATGTAACCTCTTCCTATAACTCCCTGAATACATCTGTCCCTTGACGACTCTGCCCACTGTTGTCTGAACAGAAGTAGATGTGCTCCCACTTCTTCCTCCGCTAGCAGAAGAGAGTGGTAGTCATGCTGCCGGTTTATCCGGAAGCTTGGAGGAGGCAGAACATCCTGTCGTGGAGGAAAAAGGATGACCTTCCCTAAGAGATTGTCTCCTACCCCCAGAAGCTCTTGACCTGCCTGTCTGACCTCTGCCAGACATGCCCCCACGAAAAAGATTGTCTAAAAGAACCAAACTTTGGAGCCCTAGGTCTAGGAGTATTAACTGGTAAGGAGGTACTCTTTCACCCCGATGCCTGTGAAATCCAGGAGTCCAATTCTGGACCAAATAGTACTCCACTAGCATACGGAATGGATTTTAATGATCTCTTAGACTCCCCATCTGCATCCCAAGACCTCAACCATAGTGTCCTTCTTGCTGCTACAGCTGTAGCCGAAATAGAAGACGATATGGATGCCGAATTCTGGGCCGCTTCATACACATAACCTGCCGATTCCTTCAGATGCATAGCCAAAGGAAGCAACTCCAAATCCCGTAAGGCAGATGCTAACTGTCCTGCCCATGCTTCCATAGCCCTTGCAACCCAAGTTGTAGAAAACACAGGTCTGAAGTTTGTACCAGCAGCTGTAAAAAACGACTTCAGAAACGTTTCCAAATTAAGCTCAGTCGGATCCTGTAATGAAATCGATCCTGGTACCGGCAGAGTAGTCTAGCGAACCAACCTCGCCACAGGAGTATCTACTCTCACTACCTGTTCCCATCTGGTCATATCCTCCTCTTGCAAAGGATATAATGACCCATATTTCGAAGGCATGGTAAACTTCTTATCCGGTTGTTTCCAAGAGGCCTCTGCGATCTCTCTCAACTCTGCCGAGGGAGGAAACCAGATCGCCTGCTTAGAAACCTTCTTAAAGAGAGACCGGTCCAAAGACCTAGTCTCTTCCACTTCTATCTGCTCTTACCAGATAATCCATACCTTGGTACCAAGAGCCTTCCTCTGACTCTACTAATGAACGATCAGAATCTTTTAGCAATTCACCTTCCTCCTCAGAGGATCCCTCAGAGTCAGACAGAGACAACAGTGGATTTGCTGATCTATGTCTTTTATTTCTTTACAAATGCCTTGGATTTTTCAGCAAATGATTTAGCCGATTCAAACCCTTAGCCACTGCAGACCATCCAGCCTCCTCTGTTTGGGGAGACACCTGGTATGTCAGGGAAGAAGATTGTCCTACTGTTGAGGACAAAGGACTAATCATCCCCTCCCTGAACTCATAGGAGCTAGCGTTCCAAAGGTAGAGGGTAACCCTGCAGCCACCACTGGAATTTCAGCTGGCTTAGATAAAAGCTTAATGAGGGTATCAACCCCTTGTGTCAAAGCTGCCACCCACTCGGGAGGATCTGTCCTCTGAATGGAGCTGTCCCTAGGCTGCACCACTACAGGCGCCACAGCGCAATCAGCACAAAGCACCCCCGGGTCCAGATGTTCACCAGCTAATTTAATATTACATTTGGAACAGGCAAAATATTTGGCACGTGTTGCTTTACTTTTATCAGCCATCATAAGCAAAAATAAAGACACGTACAACAGAATAGGCACAAGCACACAAGATATTTTCACAGAAACACTAATTAATCTCTGAACAAGCCAAAAAATTGTATTTCTGCCCCAATAGTAGAGCTCTAAACTATTATACAGTTAGTCTCTACTCAGTATATGTGCCCACAATATCTATACTTCTCTACCTAGAATATAGAGAGAAATAAATGATTCCAACACTCCTGTTCAAATGTATAATATTAATTCTCTGATTCATTTAGGGAAGTTTAAGGCAAAATCAAGCTTTTATCCCTTACAATATAAGGGTCCCCTGATAGAAAGCTTTTACAGAAAGACCATGGAAGATTTCAGGGGTTTGTGTGAGAAATCAGCACAGGAACGAGTTAGGGATAATTTAACATCTTTTGAAAGGAAGGCTCTTACTAATCTGATGTCTGATGCGAACATCATCATAAAACCGGCTGATAAAGGGGGGGTCTCGTAGTTCAAGACAAGTCAGACTATCTAGAGGAAGCTATGAGACAACTTAGCGATACTCAATTCTATATGAAACTGGAAAGAGACCCCACCTTGATATATCAGCAAAAATTAAGGTGTATATTGGATGATGCCCTATAAGTGGGTGCAATTACGAAGAAGACCTTTAGCTTTTTATATACACAATTTCCTGTGGTTTCTACATACTACCATTTGCCTAAAATTCATAAGACCCTTTCCAAACCACCGGGTAGGCCCATTATCTCGGGTATTGGGTCCTTGACCACTAACTTGTCTTCGCTAGTAGATTGCTACCTTCAACCGATAGTTCCTACCCTGAGATCACATATTAAGAACACCACCAGTTTCCTTAAGATGGTACAAGATTTGCCATGGAAGCCATCTTACCACTTTCTCACGTGTGATGTGGTGGGCTTATACTCAAATATTCCACATCTTTAAGGGCTTAAGGCAGTCGAGTTTTATCTTGACAAACAAGAACATCTGGAATCTACATTCCGTAATTTTTTGATATTGGCAATTCAATTTATCCTTCATCATAACTATTTCATTTTTGATTCTGTATACTATCTGCAGATACTGGGTACGGCCATGGGGACCAGGTTCGCCCCGAGTTATGCGAATCTATACATGGGGCGATTTGAGGAGGAGTATGTGTGGGATTCGGTATTTGGGTGCGAAACTGGTTCTCTATGGTCGGTATATAGATGACCTTTTTTTTCATTTGGGACGGGGATGTGCAGTCTATTTCTAGTTTTGTTACACATCTAAATTCTAACCCATATGGATTAAGTTTTACCAGTAGTCATCATTGTTCCAGTATTAATTATCTGGACATTACCTTGAAAATCGATCAAGAGAAGGTGGTCACTGAGAATTACTCAAAAGAGGTGGACTCCTGTAGTTTTTTACATTTTAACAGTAGTCACTATAGACCCTGGAAGGTTAATATACCTAAGGGTCAGTTTCTCCGTATGAAGAGGAACTGTTCAAGAGAAGATGATTTTATAAAACATTCGACTCAACTCTATGATTCATTTCTAAAATTGGGTTATCCTTGTTATGTTCTCGACAAGGCATATGAGGAAGTTGTGAGGCTTGATAGATCTAGCCTCTTTAAACAACCGTTTAAGTCACAAGGTGAAGATAAATCTCTGGTTTTTGTAACTCAATATAACAGCCATGCGAAGGATATTAAGCAAATTGTAAAAAGGAATGCCTCTCTTTTAGAGTTAGATGACCATATTGGCCACCTTATAAAGAAAGAACAAATGACAGTGTTCAGAAGGTCTAAAAACCTTAAAGAGAAATTAGCGCCTAGCTTCTTCAAGGGTGAAACTATACCATTTTCTGTAGCTAAAATCCCACATGCTGAAAGATGGCTCAGCAGAGAAAAGGGATATTATAGATGTGGTAAATTGAAGTGTATCTCATGTAAATATGCGGACCACAGAGCCAAGGAATTTACATCTTTTACATCAGGTGATTCTTTCCCGATTGAGAAGATTCTAGACTGTCAGTCGACATATGTGATCTACATGATAAGCTGCAAATGGGGCATGCAATATGTTGGTTGCACCATAAGATCTTTAGGAGTGCGGTTTTTAGAGCATCGCCAAAACATATTGAAAGGAGTACAAACTCATACTCTGTCGGCACATGTGAATACATGTCAGGGGAATAGCCTGACAGGTTTGACAGTTAGAGCTATTGAGAAAATGGACATTACAAGGAGGGGAGGTGATAGATTCAACACATTATGTAGAAGAGAGGCTTATTGGATTTTTAGGCTTAAAACTCTGTCACCATGTGGTCTTAATGACTGTATAGAACTCAACAACTTTTGAAGAGTAGTATCAGTCGGGCAGTATGTCATATTCAATCTGATGTTTGTGGGTATGCATTTCCTAAATTTTTCCTAAATTTTTCCTAAATTCATCCTAAATTTATCTTAACAGAGGGCACAATATCCCTTGGAGATTGATGGAATAATATAGGTAGGGGGTAGTATTGGTGGTTATGTAGTCCATATTGGCAAGAATTATTAGCATGTATGCTTGCATTGTGTGAGGTTACTGATATATATTATGTCCATATGGTATTGCCCATTAGTATAGATTGATACAGCCATATATGTAGGGGTAATGTCATCGGTATGTTATGTTATTCCATTTACAGAAGCATAGAGGATACAATTATCATTAGATTAATTTATTGGGATATTTTCAGAGTTACAATTTGTTAGGATTATTCCTTATTGTACTTTGCAAGAATGCCTGGATATACGGGCTTATTTTAAAAAAATGTGTGATCCTTATTAGTGAGGAATGTACAATAACAGTAATATAGAACTGTGTTTGATATTTCAATCTTTTTCAATCTTTTTGAAATATTCGGTCTGTGTCCTTTTTCATTGATCAATGTGATTAATGAGGATAATCTAGTTAGTCGTTTAATCCTTTGATTATAATTTTGAGACAACTATGTGAAATACATTTCTTATGTAAAAAAACTTTTTGTGGAATATTTCTACTTAAATGTAGGTTTACTTATTTAGTTTTTATACTATTGATTGATAAATATATCTGGAATTGTATTATGAATTTGTGTTACGGACAAAAACCTTTTTATATTTAATTGTGTGTACATATGGATGTCCTCACGTATCTCCGGTTCACCACTGATTGGCATAATGAAATAAACCTGGAAGGTCATATGACCAATTTTGAAACAAGTTGCTAATTGGAGGACTGCTAGGTCTAGGGGTTAAATACGAAGCGGTGAGGACATCGGGAACATGCTTCTGATGAAACGGCAGGCGCCGAGAAACGCGTCAAGCAGTTCTGATTATATGTTTTGGAGAGAATATGTGCTCTATACGCTTGGCATAGAACAACCCCGGGGTTTCATGTTTTTATAGCGCCTGGAGAGAGACTCAGCTTATCTGCCCGTGAGGGCGAGAACAGGGATTATCAGCTGTACGCTGACTACAAGGGCTGGCATTACAACGTATCCAGCATTTCATCATAAGGTACCTCTTCTCACAGAGAGAACATTGCTGTGAGGCACTGTGTTCCAATTACGTGGATTAATTGCACAACAGATGGAATGTGCTATATAGTGGATATGATCTGCATTTATGTGGAAACAATTCGTTAATACAGTCTCTATATGTATGTATAGTGGTGCATGTACATATCTAAAAACAACTGATCACGCCTATACATAATACTACAAGACAATTGTTTGTGGGATAATACTACCCCTTTTTTGACTGTTTATACGGATTGAATTCCATGATATACCTTAATTGGTTTCAGTTCAGCTGACTCAATACACTAAGGGTTTTTGTCCCTATTGTCAAACAGTGGACACTTTATTTTCCACAGGATCCAGCGTACCTATAAGCTAAATATCATCTCATTTATACAATATTTTAAAAAACCTTAAGGTGATATTTATGAGTCAAGACCATCTTTAATCATCAGCGCTTCAATTCAATACCCCTAAAAAGGTGTATTTGCTGTATTATATACATTGTATGTTTTTATTTTCCATGATCTGTGGGGGTGTTTATGGCCATAAACCACTGTGTATGTTATTGTGCACAATATTTTTATTAACATTTTGTGGGATCCACCTAGCGCTTTATAATTTTATATCTTTGTTTATCTACCTCATGGGTCTGGAGCCTATATAAAGTTGCTGGTAAATCCATTTTTTAGGTTGCATTAGCGCCCGGATGTGTTTGTTTGTTTTATTATTTAATATTACATTTGGAACAGGCAAAATATTTGGCACGTGTTGCTTTACTTTTATCAGCCATCATAAGCAAAAATAAAGACACGTACAACAGAATAGGCACAAGCACACAAGATATTTTCACAGAAACACTAATTAATTTCTGAACAAGCCAAAAAATTGTATTTCTGCCCCAATAGTAGAGCTCTAAACTATTATACAGTTAGTCTCTACTCAGTATATGTGCCCACAATATCTATACTTCTCTACCTAGAATATAGAGAGAAATAAATGATTCCAACACTCCTGTTCAAATGTATAATATTAATTCTCTGATTCATTTAGGGAAGTTTAAGGCAAAATCAAGCTTTTATCCCTTACAATATAAGGGTCCCCTGATAGAAAGCTTTTACAGAAAGACCATGGAAGATTTCAGGGGTTTGTGTGAGAAATCAGCACAGGAACGAGTTAAGGATAATTTAACATCTTTTGAAAGGAAGGCTCTTACT
Source organism: Mixophyes fleayi (assembly GCF_038048845.1). Classification (NCBI taxonomy): domain Eukaryota; kingdom Metazoa; phylum Chordata; class Amphibia; order Anura; family Limnodynastidae; genus Mixophyes; species Mixophyes fleayi. Next base: position 152,113,860 of record NC_134406.1, read on the forward strand.
AATCTGATGTCTGATGCGAACATCATCATAAAACCGGCTGATAAAGGGGGGGTCTCGTAGTTCAAGACAAGTCAGACTATCTAGAGGAAGCTATGAGACAACTTAGCGATACTCAATTCTATATGAAACTGGAAAGAGACCCCACCTTGATATATCAGCAAAAATTAAGGTGTATATTGGATGATGCCCTATAAGTGGGTGCAATTACGAAGAAGACCTTTAGCTTTTTATATACACAATTTCCTGTGGTTTCTACATACTACCATTTGCCTAAAATTCATAAGACCCTTTCCAAACCACCGGGTAGGCCCATTATCTCGGGTATTGGGTCCTTGACCACTAACTTGTCTTCGCTAGTAGATTGCTACCTTCAACCGATAGTTCCTACCCTGAGATCACATATTAAGAACACCACCAGTTTCCTTAAGATGGTACAAGATTTGCCATGGAAGCCATCTTACCACTTTCTCACGTGTGATGTGGTGGGCTTATACTCAAATATTCCACATCTTTAAGGGCTTAAGGAACAGGCAAAATATTTGGCACGTGTTGCTTTACTTTTATCAGCCATCATAAGCAAAAATAAAGACACGTACAACAGAATAGGCACAAGCACACAAGATATTTTCACAGAAACACTAATTAATCTCTGAACAAGCCAAAAAATTGTATTTCTGCCCCAATAGTAGAGCTCTAAACTATTATACAGTTAGTCTCTACTCAGTATATGTGCCCACAATATCTATACTTCTCTACCTAGAATATAGAGAGAAATAAATGATACTTAGCCTGTCAGCAATTGCCACTTTCACACAAAATGGCTGCTGTCTCCTTTTTTCCTTGTACTTTTAGTGCCAGAGAAATCATCCACCTGCTCCTTCAGCAGGGGGGGGGGGTTATTTATTCAACTCCCCCTCTGCTGGTCTCTGCCGTTTATATTCATTATACCAGTAATCTCCACTTTTCCAATTAAGTGGAATCACCTGGTATATCTGACTGTCCCCTGCTTATTGCGCTGTACACAGCGCGGCCATCTCTCCAAGTCCCCCCTCCTCTTCACTGAGGAAGGGACTTGGTATGATCCACTCTCCGAAATGGCCCCCGGGGACTGCAGGCGTTCCGGCGCTCTTTGCCACAGGAAGCGCCGGACCCTGTAACAGTATGACAGTGGTCTGAACAGATCGCTTCTCACACATTGAGAAGCTTCACAATTTTAGTGTTAGACTGTCAGTGGGAGCTGCACGCAGCTTCCCAGCTGCACAGTTACTTCTCTGGAGACGAGTGTGCTCTGAATCACAGAGCACCCCCCTTGTGTAGCTAAAAGAAATACATTTTTTTAAAAATAAACAAAAATCCTAAGCCCAGTGATATTATCACTGTGCAGATCTTTAGCTTCAGCCCAACTCCTTCGGCACCTACATAAAACGGAGTTCCATTGGGGGTTGGCAGGGGGAGGGGCCTGTCGGCAGTTAAAGAAATTAACTATTTAGGTGCCAAACTTCTCCCTACCCTACTCAACCCCATGGTTAAGCAGATGGATGAAAGAGAAAGGCAGTGCTGCTTATATAGTGACCCAATGACTTCATAGCTATACTTCAGGGAGAATGTATAAGGCCAGTATAATGGGATTTTCTGCTTGTACACTTGTAGCAATTTTTCATTAATCACACACACAAGCAGGCTGTGATTTTTTTTTTTAATAATTGGCTATAATTGTAATTATAATTATAATTTTAGATTTTTTTTATACTTGTTAATCTGCAATGACTACTGCGATCTGATTATCAGCTTGTTTATTTATTATTATTATTATTATTATTATTATTATTATTATTATTTATTTTGTATGGTGTCACAGATTCCATAGAGACAAACCAGAAGTATAGATATGACATACATGGAAACAGGGAACATAACGTACATGGGTGCAGAGCAGAATATTAAATACATGGATGCAATCAACAGAGCAAATTGCATGGCATACAGACATGAGGCATAGGGTTAAGGACTCTGTCCATGAGAGCTTAGATTCTATATACTAATTTATATATTTATTTTTTTGCTTCAAGCTTTCCAGATCAGCTAGTTTGATTTGCGACAAATTATTATACATACCCAGTATGAATTATTGCCATTTGGAGCCAAAATAATCTTTAATCATAGTTGTGCATTTCATATTCTAAAATAGTTTTCTACAGTGTTTTTTTCATTGAAAAATTATGAATATGAAAAATATCTGTTAATGTCAAGGTCAAAAATATTAGGCACAATAAAAAGATAAAGTTTGAGATGACTATACAGTAGGTGGATCAATTCATCAGCTCTTTACTGAGTTGGAATTTGGTGCATAAAAGCTTCTGCATTCACATTCAAAAGCAAGTTTTTGGTTTTTAGGATATGATTATTTAAATGAGATAAAGGGGTGAAGAAAGAGAATTTAAGGTGAAATTACTTGTTTTGCAGGTGGATTCACACCCTTTTCTCCCTTGCAAAAAAATTTTTTTTTCTAACATCTGTATTCCCTACTTTCATTTTTCACTTTCCAGTTGCAATATTGCAAAAAAAGAACAAATTTCTAAGTGCACTTTAAGCAATTTAATAAAATAGGTTGTATCATTGCCACTCATTACAGTTTTTACTTTGCAATTCATTATGGTACGCAGTACACAGGATATAAAAGCAATATAACCCAACCTACCTCTAACAGTAGTTTTATAGGTGATGTGTAACCATATATACTTCAAGGGCAGTATGGGTTAAAAAAAAAGTTCAAAAAGGTTGCACATTACCTTCAATCTCAGTCTTAGGTTAAAAAAGCAAAACAAGAGAACTATCTGTAATAACATATCAGCAGGCAGTTTAAACAAGTACTACAATCTATAACAAATGAATCTGATGAAAAAGCATGAATGACATGTGAAGGTTCAGAGGGCTGCATTCGGCCATTCGGTCCTTGGTCCTCCTGTTGCCTATCACTGTTGTATATAGTGCCCAATAAAGAATATTGTAAGTGTTAGGTAGGACCAGAAGGTGAAAGAAAAAGCATGTACTAGAGAAGGAGCTCAAACTAGACTTACTGAATTATAAATTTAAATGATGTCTGATCCTTTTAATTAATTCAGTGGAAATACATGCTATGGCAAATTATGAAATTGCATTTGGAAAATCTGTTTAATTGGTTAAATTGGTTAAAATTAATCAATCTATAGGTCAAAGTTTATAAGCATTATTTTCAGACAGTAGATTACCTCTCTTTTACTTGTATGCACAATTATTTATTTTTAAATGAGAAATAATTAAGTAAATGCAATCACAGCAAGTAAAGTTCTGATGTAGGGTTTGGCATTATATTATTCCTTTTTTTGGCAGCAAATATGATTTATTGAATAAATATTTACATGCTCTATGCGGATCATTTTGCTGTTAAGAATAGTTTAATTATGATTAGCCTTTGTATGTTGTAACAGATGGCAGAAAACGAATGGAAATTTCATAAAATCTCACCTTGCAGATGTTATTGTAGGGAAAGTTGGTTTGGTAAATATATTAAATTAATTTAAACTTTTAATATCAGAATGAGAATTTGCTTATTTTAAAGTTAATTTTCAGCACATTGTTTAAATAACTGCTATTTTAAAAAAATAAAAATAAATGAAAAACCCTGTAAAGTACAATTTTCACTTGCTTTTGGGTCTGAACCTCCTAGCTGGTAAATCTTATTTCCAGAACCTGATCATCCAATAGGCTGACCAGGCTACAGCCTAGATTAGATTGTGAGGCTTTTGATGGGTGCAAAATCTTTAGGGTGCAAAATTGTGACAGGGAGGTGAATAAAATGAAATTAATTGAAAAATATAAGAAAATAGTTATTCTCCAAATCAAAAAGAAACCATGAATGAAAAATATAGTAAGGGTTTAATATTGACATATTCCCCTGGTAAAGACTAAAGACATTGAGTCATCCATGGACGGGAGCTTGAGGATAAGTGAGTAGGAGGGACAAAGATGGTGACAGGCGCAGGTGTGACAGCACCTTCACCTTCACGTGTTCGCCCTCAGTAGCGCCCCTTTATGCATTTGTTCAGTTATACAGTTTTGATTTTAATGAAAAGAAAATAAGATAGATTGCCATGATCTTTTAAAAAAGTTATCCTGGCGTGACAGGTGAGGGGGTGCTGTGAGCATATTAGCCTAGGGCGGCCTAAACCCTAAATCAGGCACTACTTATTTTATCCCTATGCTGGACCTATTTTGGAACGTTTTGGACTGGTCATATTCCAACATCAATATTAATAATTTTTCTGCAACCACACTTATTATACCACACCTTCCACAACCACATTTATTATACCTTATTTTCACACTTCATATTTAAAAAATACCATCTTTAAAACCCAAGATTCAAATGTACAGTAGTTTTCATAAGTTGGCATGAAAGCAGAAACAATCACTTTTTTCATACATCTACTAAATAAAGGTTAGGAAAATGTTTACATAATATAGGTTGTCATACTGTGCTGAATAGCTGAAAGTCTTCTGAAAACATGGTTTCATATTTTTCATTTTTCTTCTTTCGATCTATGTAAATTGATATACATTGTGGACCTGATTAATCTTTGGACATAAACTATACTCAACTTGCGTTTAAAAAAATGTGCTTCGAACTTGAACGTATGTCATGAATTGCATGAAATTTCATTCATTAGAATAAGGTTCATTTCTGAGCATGGCAGAGCTATTTTACACAAGATATGGCACACAAATGGAGGTTGAATCAGGCCCTGTGTGTTTAAAAGTATATATAATAAAAAAAGACAAAATATAATAAATTATTATTATGAAAGATTTATAAGGCACCACAATGCTCTGCAGTACCACACAGTAGGGAATATAGGACATACATTAAACAGGGACACATAAGACAGACAAAATAAATGCAGACATTAAAACAAATGGTATGGAGGACCCTGCTCATTAGAGAGATTACATGCTAAGTGGAAGAGGGCACAGGTGTAAAAACAGAAGCGAGTGTGGCTCAAAGTGGAGACTGGGACGTCTGTGAGGTTGTTTTAGTGTGAATGTTATAATCAAGGATAAGGTATGCTTTAAAAAAAGAGATGGGTTTTCAGAGAACGTCTTTTGTATGGCTTGGGAAAGCCTGATTGAGCGTGGTAGGGAATTAAGTGGAGAGAAGCACGGGAGGTCTTGTAGGCGGGAGGGAGAGATGACTACTAGAGACTAGACAAGGTGCAGGTCAGAGGTAGATCTAGGATGGCGGGAGGGAGAGAATTTTTATATGAGCTTTGAGATGTGTGAAGGGATGGTGTTGTTGAGAGCTATAAAGGTAAGGAAGAGTAAGTAAAATTGAATTCTGGAGAACACAGGGAGCTAGTGTAGGAATTTGCAAAGTGGTGCAGCAAATATTGAGAGGTGAGAGAGGAGATAGGTCTTGCAGCAGCATTTAGGATGGATTGAAGTGTGAATATATTGTTGACAGGAATGCCATATAGCAGGAGCTTGCAGTTGTCAAGATGGGAGATGAGATAATGGATAAGAGTTTTGGTAGCATGTTAAGTAAGAAAAGGGCGCATTCTGGCAATGTTTTTAAGATGGAGTCAACAGAACTGGGGAGAGAGTCTGGACGTGAGGAATAAAGCAGAGGGCAGAGTCAAGTGTGACACTCAAGCAGCAGGCTTGGGAGATTGAGGAAATTGTGGTGTTATTGAAAATGACAGAGATTCGATGGTATATGGTCATTCCGGCAGAAGGGAAGTTAATAAACTTTGATTTGGACATGTTGAGCTTTAGGTAGTGTTGGGACAAATATGAGGAGATAGCTGAAAGACAGTTGGTTATACAAGAAAGTACAAACAGGGAGAGGTCAGTGGAAGAGCTACAGATTTGGTTGTCATCAGTGTAGAGGGGGCACTGGGTACTGGAGACCAAATAAGCAAGTTAGTGCCCGAAGAGAAGAGGTGTAATATGTAAAAAGTAAAGGGCCAAGTGCAAAGCCTTGTGAGACTACAACAGATAGTGGGAGTGGAGGGCAGGATGTGCCAGAGGGACAAACACTAATGGAGCAATTTGATAGATAGGAAATGAACCAGAAACGAACTGTGTCATGAAGGTCAATAGAGTGAAGGGTGTGTAGGAGAAGAGGGTGATCTACAGTGTCAAAAGCAGCAGAAAGGTCCAGGAGAATGAGAATGGAGAAATAACCTTTAGAATTAAGTAGATCCTCGATCACTTTTGTAAGAGCAGTTTCAGTGGAATGTTATAGATACTGTGTCACGGTTCAAATACAAAGTGCAGCTCAGGAGCCAAGAATGAGTTGAAAACACACAAAGTTTATTGCTGGAATAACAATCTGATGGTGTAATACTGAATATACAGGAAAATGCAGGAATAAATACTGGGTAGATGGCTGATATAGATAAGTGGTAATATGGAGAGATCCCAGATAGCAGGTAAGTAGTGATATGGAGAGATCCAGGCAGCATGAAACCACAAGCACAGCAGAGGGAATGAACAACAGAATGCAACAACAGGATGGGACAACAGTAACCAGCAATGACTGCTGGGAGAGACAGGTTTAAGAAGGGACACACCCAGGTGCAAGAAATAATTACAGGGCAGGTTAACACCTGATACAACCAAGTAAGGCACAATAGCAGCCCCTCTGGTGATCAGAGGTACTGCTGCAACATATAAAATGAACACAAATACTGCACAGTTCAAAACAAACAGGGGCTGCAGGATGCAAGCAGCATTCAAAAGGGAGATGTTGCAAAGCAGACGGAGGCAGACCATGAAATACTGTATTTGACAAAAACTTCTAATGGACACTGCGGTTTGAAAGAAGGTATCCCCTTCTTTAAAATAGGGTACACTCCTGCCAGTAGCAGCCATGATGTTAAAGATTGAGAACTTTTAGGACCTACCATCATCCCTGGGCTCTTTTTTATTTCTGTAATATAATATATTGTTTGTTGATTAACAGACAATGTCTGCTAAGGGATACAAGGAGCACAAAGATTTTTGTAAAGTCTCTCCCCATGCTTGGGCTAAACCTATTGCTGGGATGGTGCCCATGGGTTGTTAATGGCCTTCCTCCAAATAAGGAAGTAAATACTCATTGGTCCAGTGCTTTGTGATCTATATCTTCTTTCTGCCTTAACCTCATGCACTTATGAGAATGAGTAAGACTCACCATTTGCATTCAAGCGATATATTTGCAGGGTCTCACTTGTCCTTAACAATTAATAGGTTAATGAGAAACAAACCAACCATACAATTCAGGGAAAAATAACCTTATCTGAGTAGTGTGCTGCAATCACATATTAACTATAGTGTATTTATAGTTTCTTGTGTTTTAATACACGTGGAAGATTAGTAACTTGAAGGTGTTTAATAAAGCAATCAACTGTTTGCTGAAAATGATACAAGTACTCACGGTTTCCCCACATAACCTTTTCCTCCATTAAAGAAATCTGTGAATTAGCAGCTCCATCATTTTGTGAGTGACAGCAATCTCCCTCCATGATAGTGCTGAATCTGCACAGGATGTGATGGCAAACCATGTCCGTATTATTGTACAAGGATGACGTCCATTAAGGTTTCTGCTTTAATCATCATGATTTCATTGACTTTTTGAAGCTGGAGAGGAAGAGTTTCTATAGTTTTCTTAAATTGTGTATAAGTGTAAGAAAGCTTCATACAAACTGTAAGGTTTTTTGTCTATGGAATTTCATAGCTTTTTAAAAGGGAAAATATTTATAATTTCAACTTAATAAGCCTAAAAATTTCACAGCAGACAAGAACCACTTGGCCCATCTAGTTTGCACTATTTTTCGTAACTCCTAGTGACCAAACAGGTTTATATTGCTCTGATATTTTATCCTCTATCATCTCTGCTAGATGCTTTTTCCACCTATTCACTACCATTTCCATAAAGTAATCTTTCCTCAGATTTCCTCGAAACCTAGTAAACTACTTTGGATGGATCACTTATAGATAACTTATTGTATAAATTTAATTTAATTAGTAGAGCAGTGCATCGCTGTATATCATTGCAAATGTACTGATTTTTTGATATTGTGTTGTATTTTTGTATTGGAAATGTAGTGATATGTCATGTTGGAAGAAATTTGTCTATGTAGCTACTCAACCAATGCAATCTCATGTTAAGCTCCTGCTAATTTGTGTTATGTACAAGGATATTCTACCAATCAGAGTTAGCACTGGATTAGCAAAGCGCAGAGTCTAACGCCCCCTGATCTTCACCTAGAACAGTTGCAAGGCAGGATGGACTTAGCGACTGGGAGACCGCAGGTCGCGACCCTTGATTCAGCCCAAGGCATGAGAGACAGATAGGAGAAAACGACTACCAGAGACCAATAAATAAAGAACAGTACTCAAGAGAAGTATGGTATGACTGTGCAGCCAAGGTTTGGAACACGGATCGGATGGCAGCCATACACAGGGAGAATCCGGGAGCATAGTCAGAGGATAAGTCAAGGTCTGGTACACTTAATCAGATGGCAGCAGTACAGAGGAAAATTCCATGAACATAGTCAGATGATAGCTAAGGTCTGGTACACTAGTCACAAGTAGTATGAAGTAGACACATATCACAGGGAGAATAAGCACCTAGAAGGCAGAGAAGAGTCAGACGATAGATAACCTGTTGATCTGATACCATACAAGTGTCAGAGTGATTTTTATATAGGAAGGGGAAGTTCAAATTCCCAGCTGGAGGTCACATGGCCGCCAGAGACACGCACCTGAAAATCCCTGTGCTGCAAACAGGACGAAAACAGGAGCATGGAGCAGGTAAGATTTTTACAATTAGGCTTTTTCATTTGTGAATGACCAACACATCCTTTAGTCTGAATGCACAGGAAATTTTCAGACTTGTTTTTAGGTTTCCTATCTCCGGAAGACACAGGATGCAAGTCATTTAGGAAATCACAAATTGATGTAAATTTTGTTAAAGTTTAAAATTGCGTTATAAGTCTAGAGAACTTTACATTCTGGGGGTAAATGTATCAAGGTGCAATTTTGCAAAATCCAGACTGTTTGCCACTGCAGCTATACAAATCGCAAATGTATGAAGCTGCGATTAAGCAAACTCAGGAGAGTTTGCTTTCAAACATGCCAGATACAACACACTGCATTCTAGCAGCGTGTTGTAAAAACACATCACTGTTACACTGCCTGTCATACAGCTGCCGGAGCCTCAGCAGCTGTAAAAACTGTAATGAATAGATAAAAGTAAAAAAAAAAAATCGTGGGGTCCCCCCTCTATTCAGGTTTAACCCTAGTGCTGCCAGCTTACTGCTGGTTTTGTGAAAATCGGGGGAAAAATTTGCGTGGGGTCCCCCTATTTTCATGGAACCAGCACTAGGCAAACCAGCCAGGTTGGTTGCACTGTAGCAGGGGGACACGCGGCAGGGGTCCCACTGCCATAATGACTAACCAACCCCAGGCTATTCAGTGCTGGGTTGGATTCCCTAGGGAGTGGGGTTCGCCGGAAAAAACGAGCGCCCCCCCCCCTAGGGATACCCAGCCCAGTGCTGATAGCACTAGGGCTCTTCCTACACACCTGTTCGGTGGGTGTAGGGTAATAACGGCAAAATAAGTGATAAAAAACAAACAGACGCCATTTTGTTTTGTGGAACTACAAGTCCCAGCGAGCCAGGTTGCCATAAATAGTGTGGGCATGCTACTACTGGTATAATTAAAAGCACCAGCATACCCACGGCAGCCAGGGCATGTTGGCACTTGGAGAACCACAAGTGCCAACATGCCCTGACACCCACGACTGGCTGGGACCTGTAGTTCCACAAAATAAAATGTTAACAAAATCACAACACCCTGATTAAAACCACTAACATTTATTAAATATAATAAACCACAATAATGACAGTAAACACCCTCATTTACACCACATATTTTTATTTAAAATAATAAATCCCCAAAAAACTTACCAATTAAGATTTCATCTGTTGTCAGCAGCTTTTAATCCCAAAATGAATGTCACCAAAGTCACAAAAAAATTTGAATCCAAAGTCTATGCTTAACGATGTCCCAAATAAATTTGGGACATGGGAAATTAGCGTGGGAAAATCCCCTATTACAATAAATAGACCTAGCGCAATGAGATATCATCATCATCATCATCATTTATTTATATAGTGTCAATAATTACACAGCGCTGTACAGAGAACTCATTCACATCAGTCCCTGCCCCATTGGAGCTTACAGTCTAAATTCCCTAATATAGACACACACACACGCACAGACAGACAGGGAGACAGACAAAGAGTCAAGGGTCAATTTTGATAGCAGCCAATTAACCTACTAGTATGTTTTTGGAGTGTGGGAGGAAACCAGAGGACCCGGAGGAAAACCACGCAAACACAGGGAAAACATACAAACTCCACGCAGATAAGGCCATGGTCGGGAATTGAACTCATGACCCCAGTGCTGTGAGGCAGAAGTGCTAACCACTATGCCACTGTGCTGCCCATATCGGAGGTCCTACTAGGTATGAGCTGTTTGCGGCGGCTCCTCCCTTTTTTTATTTTTCTTCAATCAAGCAAGAAGATTCTGGGGCTCTTACAAATATGGGGCACCCCTGGCCGAAGAACAGAAGACTGCAATCAACAATGGGAACCCCTGGGCAGAAGAACAGAAGACATTACAAGCAGGACTTTTGGAATCACAAATTTATTTGGGACATGGTCAAGCTTGGACTTTTGGAATTAAAAATTTATTTGGGACATGGTCAAGCATAGACTTTGGATACAAATATATTTTGGACTTTGGTGACGTTCATTTTGGGATTAAAAGCTGCTGACAACAGATGAAAACTTCATTGGTGAGTATTTTGGGGATTTATTATTTTTAATAAAAATATGTGGTGTAAATGAGGGGGTATACTGTAATTAATGTGGGTTTATTATTTTTAATAAATGTTCCGATTTTCACGGAACCAGCAGTAGGCTGGCAGCACTAGGGTTAAGACTGAATAGAGGGGGGACCCCACGCTTTTTTTTTTTAACACTTTGATCTATTTTTAACACTTTTGACAGCTATCGGAGCACCGGCAGCTGTATGACAGGGCAGTGTAACAGTGATGTGTTTATAGAACTCTTTGCTGCAACACAGGAGAGTTAGCTAACACGGGAGTGTTTTATATCGCAGCAAATCGCCAGAGATGACAAGCGATTTTGAAGATCAGGGTCAAAATCACATCTAGATACATTTGAGAAAATTTTGACTAAAATAACCCGCGATTTGCCCTGATTTTAACACTGTGAAAAAATCGGACCTTGATGCATTTACCCCCTGATGTTAAACATCGGAAGTAATATCTCAGATGTTGTGATGCCAGCGAGGATCAGGGGGCTGGGCTACCTCCTGCCAACATGTGTCACTAAAACTGTATAAATAGAGCCCTGCTTCTCCATGTATTGTATTATTCCATCTGTAACTTCTGGAAGATCACTAGTACCTCAAACTAGCATGTAACAATACTTGTAGGGGCTACTTGAGCTAGTTAAACATCACTGCTTTGAGGTCCTGCTTTAATGCCTACTTACCTGCTGTAATTCGTGTGACCTACAGATTAGACCAATCTAATCTGTTATCCTACTGTTCTGAGGTTTGGACCCAGCATCTAATAACACAGTTCTGCCCATTATCTTGCAGCTATGGCCAGTATGATAGGTCAAGGGGAACCATCCACAGCAACTCTGACCTGAAGGATGAGGTCAGGGGTACAAGCCCAGGTGCACAGCAAGGGGGTGCCCTAGCGGCAACAGTTACCCAGAAGGAAGCAGTTCTATGCGCCGGTAAAAGAACCTAGTGGTGACAGCACAGTACCTCCTATTGCATTTAGAGGGGCACAATTGGGATACAAAAGGAGGCGGTAGCAAAGCAAGCCCAGCCTGTCATCAGCAACAACACAGGGTGGTATAGATGGTCCATACTGTCACACCTCCATTTCCATTGCATGTCTTTTTCTCTCATATACCCCACTGCCACCAGCTTTGTGATTGCCTGCACACATGCTACCACCAAGTGCACCAGCATTTCTCACACGTCAAACCCTGTGCTCCAGCATTTCTCAAACATGCTCTCCACTGGTCGCTCTCTTACCCCTGTATATTCTTAACACCTCATCACATGTCCCCTCCATTTATATTATTGTTCCACAGACTCCAGTCTGCCCCTGATCAAATCTCAGCAGTCAACATCCACTCTGTATTGAGTCACTGACCAAAATCCATACTATACCTACATTGCTTCCAGGACTCCAGTCTGACCACACAACAATCAGGCCAGGATCACTCCCCCCACCCTCTTCCCTCATCCGAGACATCTAGCCTCCAGTGCTCAACCTGCTCCAGTCATACTGCCCAAACCACTATCCCCTATTTCCTGCCACCCCAGCACACGCACCCTTCACCTGCGACTGATCAGGCTGTCCCCATTCCACTCTCCATCTACAATATTTCCTGACCAGAGCCAAGCAGAAGCTCAGTGTACCACTGACTGCAGATCACTCTGTTGGGGTTAGACTGGTGCCACCTCTCTTATAATTAGTTTGATACAAATAATATATATATTATATATATATATATATATATATATATATATATATATATGTGTGTGTGTGTGTGTGTGTATGTATATATATATATAATTTTATTACTAGTGTCTCTCACATGGAGCAGCAGCTGCTATAATTAGTGTCAGATAATTTACATCTATCTAGCCCATCCTCTTCCTTTTCATAGGATGTTCATGTAATAGAGTGCACAGCCACAGACCTCATACTACACCCCAGTACTACATTACACACACATAGACAACAACATATAAACTGCACAATAACATGTATAGCAAGTTACAGGTGAGTTGCAAGCCCTGCTTCTCTCTGGACTGTAAAATCAGTGATTGGACAGATGGAACATGTGACATACAAGGGCAGTTGGCTTCTTGTGGTTGTAGTTACATTGTTAGTAGGTCACATGATGGACACTGGTAGTGTGATAAACTACATCTTCCAGAGTTCTTTTCCCCAATACGTTTTATGAGCCCTCTTGAAACTTAGATTACGGCTGCAACTTTTTTTATTTTTGTAAACATTAACATTTTGTACCTTGATTGCTCTGCTAGACATATATGTTTCGAGTAAGAGACTACAGTAATGCAAATGTTAAGAATGGGAAACCTAAAGTAACTGGATAACAAATATAAGAAAAAAGAACCCACAGGCGCTGGTTAAAAATAGTGATACCAAAATCCAATAAGCTAAAATTATAACAGGGAAAATATAAATGTAATAAAGATAAACCTGCAGCCTTCCACATACAACAAATACTGTTACTTGCTAATCAACAGAAATAAAGAAAAAAAAGGCAAATGCCAGTGCTTGTAAATCTTAAAACAACATATTTATTATACATGAAATACTCATAAAACGCTCAGAAAGCCAATAGAACAGAATCCTATTCACAGTAAAATTGTAGGTATATAAAAACACTATTAATAACAGCTAAAACAGATTCAATATCCAATAATGGCATATGATAAAAGAGAATTTTCAGTAAAATACCCCTAGGTACAAAGATATTATAAATGCAGCCACACAATAGTGACCTCAATAAAGAATGTATCCAGCGATAGTGAGCTGTAATGAGGGAGCCCAAGCATACTTTGACTGCCAAGCCATCTCCTCTTCAGTAAAACAAATAACTGCTGTACTTTTCAGGTACTGTTGATAATTCCTGGTATCCTCCTTGACATCCATATTAGAGTCTTTAGGATTGAATAAAGCTGTCAGTATAAAGTACAAAAGTGATGTATTGCTCCAATATGTTGTATTGACCTAAAAAAAAGTGTATAAATAACACATGGTGCATCTGAGCTTGCTGGCATCTCTTCTAATGTGTTTCACCGCCCCTTCAATGCATTTTTTATAAATGCAAATAAATAAAAAGAATTAAGAAATTTCAGCTTTCAGTTAATATATTGTAATAACATGACACTGCTTTCATTTTCCTGCATGAGTCCATTCCTATTTTATTCCCTGATCTCCATTCTGTATGATCAGTGAATGAACCACAAACCACTTTTTAAATCTCCCACCCCCAGCTCAGTTCAGTGAATAAATTATCTGATGTAACAGAGAGGGTGGGAAATTGAAAATGGTTTCTGTAACAGCTTCTCTGGCACCGCTCGGAGGGATGAAAATTTGTAAAGAAAGCGGTGCCAGGGCTAATAATGATACAGTGTGTGTCCCCCAATCCCAAAACACAAACAAGCCCCCATAAAGCCTGCAAAAATGTCTAATTCATCTGCAGCTTACTGAAGTAAATCTTTATGTGGTGGAAAACTCAACCATGTTTTTCCTCTCAAGTGAAGACACATAGAATATGCCCAGAACACACCTCTATCTGACATGTGCAACGCTATGAAATTCTATCAAATTGATGATTTGTTTATGCCTCACACCATTCATAGATAATCTTAATAACCTTAATAGTACCATTAGGTTTACTTTAAAGTTTAGTTCAGTTAGTATTAATTTACTTGATGTGACAGATATCCGAATTCATGCAGGGGTTGTTGTACCACTGTTTAGAAAAATACGACATATGAAAACACTTTATTGCAGGCTGGCAGCTTCCACCCTAAAACTTTGAAAAGGGGTTTACCACTATCTCAAATGCTCAGAGTTGCCAGTACCACAACTGATGAAAGACTACTTTCTGGTGCGTTAAGAGAAATGGGTGACCATTTTCTACAAAGAGGCTATAAACTTGGAGAAATTGAGGAAGGCATTCTTTGTTGTCTCCAATTGGATCAAGAAAAATTGCTTGATAGCAACAGTACCAAAAAGAATATCAATTGCATGACTTTTTTGCAAAAACCCATTAACAATAATATTTTTCCTAGGTTCTTTTACTTCCAACATCCACTTTTATTTCTCTTCTTCACTCACTATCTCAAAAACACTTCAGAGTACAGATATAAAACACATCTAATACTCACCAAGTTTGTTCTTATCAGTGTCTCCCTCTCTGTTGAGGTAATGATGAAGAAGAGCAAGTTGTGATGTGTGAAAGCCCATAGGACGAATGCCCCCAAGTTGAAGATTTGTTTAGGTAACAAATAGATGAGCAGCTTTCCAATAAATGTTCCTTTTTTTAAAATAATAATAAAACACACCGTACTAAGCAGAGCAGATACGCCAAGGGTTACAAAGCCAAATTAAACACGTAAATTTAGCTTTCACATCTTTTGTAGAAAAATGATACTCATTATTGCCAAAAGCATCAATTATCATAGCCAAAACCAAACCCCCTCCGGACTTGCGTCAAGGCTGCCATTCGAGGCCTTTATCATTAATCTTCATTAAGATGACATGTCTTTAGACACTAATTTCAGACATTATCCTGTTATTGTAAAATAAAAATGTCATGGTACATGTGTTCCTTATCTGTGTAATATAATATGTTTTTATCTCTGTAATGTGTAATATGTGTTTATTCTTTCTCATAGAAGCAGACACATAAAACTCAAGTTCATTCATATAAGCTTTGTGTTTGGTAATAAAGGTTATTTTGTTAATTATTACTTCAACACTACCTGTCTCCTCTGGAATCTTCCCCTCCTCCTTTAAACATGCTCTCATCTCCCCATACACAAGAAACCATACTTTGACCCTGCCTCTCTCTCTAATTACTGTCTTATTTCCCTCCTTCCTTTTGCTAACTTTTTGAACAGGTTGTCTACAACCATCTCACCTCCTTACTCTCTTCTTACTCAATCCTTGACCCACTCTGATACAGTTTTTGCCCCTACCACTCCACCAATCTGCCATCACTATGGTCACTAACGACCTTCGTTTTGCTAAATCTAAAAGACACTTCTCCCTTCTTATCCTTCTCAACCTCTCTGCAGCTTTTGATACCCTTGACCACTCCCTCCTTTTGCAAACTCTTAAATCTATAGGCCCTTATAACACTGTCCTCTTCTGGTTTTCCTGTAGCCTCACCAACTGCTTCTTTTCAGTCTCTACACATGACTCCAAATTCCCCCCTCTTCCCTTACCTGTTAGAGTTAACTAAGTTTCCATTCTTAGCCTCCAAATATTCTTCCATGTTCACCTCCTCCCTTGGTGTCCTCATCCACTCCTTTGACTTCCAGTACCACCTTTATGCTGACGATACCCAAATCTATCTTTCATTCCCTAACCTCTCCGCTTCCCATATGTCTTATGTCTCCTGCTGTCTCTCCGCCATCTTATCTTGAAGTACAAGCGTTTATTTATCAACTTATCTTCCCGTCCAGGGCTCTCCCATTTCACCCTCTTTATTTCTGTTAATAAAACTACCCTCCTTTATGTCCCTCAAGTCTGATGCCTTGGTGTCATCCTCGACTCCTCCCTCTCCCTAAAACCTCACATTCTGTCCCTCTCAAAATCCTGCTACTTCCACCTCCGGAATATATCTAATTTACGGCCCTTTCTTACCACAGAAGCCACCAAAAGTTTTGTTTTGACCTCTTTCTCTCTGGCCTACCAGACTCTCACCTTGTCTCCTCTTAAGTCTATCCTCAATGCTGCTGCCCGCCTCATTTTTCTCAGGTGCTGCTCCCCCTTCCACCAGTCCCTATAGTGGCTTGCAGAAAATAAGGTAGGAGTAGCTGAATTTCTCACAAAAGCATTTTCCAAATAGAAAACGAATGTCAAGGATAATGAAAGTCTATAACATCAGATGTTTAGTCACAGTTCATGTATCTAGAATATCAGTTAGAAGGTGCAGCAGCAGGGCTCAGAGATTGCAGTTAAGTAACAAACAATGCCCCAGCACAACTGTAATCTAATATGTACATATATAAAGGTAGTAATCAAGGCTCATTAGGGGCAGTTTGCCCCTTGCAAATATGACTTCTGCTGTCAGTTGCTGTCTGACAGCAACTGACAGAACCGCACTGAACATCCCTCTCTCCGCCGGCGGGGGTTGGCCCCCGCCACCAGCATTGTCTCTAATGTAGCTGCCCAGCTGTCAGTTGACAGCAACTGACAGAACCGCACTGAACATCCCTCTCTCTGCCGGCGGGATGGGGGGGCCCCGCCGCCCGCATTGCCACTAATATAGCTGCCCAGCTGTCAGTTGACAGCAACTGACAGAACCGAACTGAACATCCCTCTCTCCGCCGGTGGGGGGGAAAGCCCCCGCCGCCTGCATTGAATGTTGACAAATAAAAAAGAATGGGTTTTACTTTTAAATGCGGTTACATACTTTGCAGTTGAGTTAAAGCAAAAAAAAAAAAAAAAAAGCTTTTTGTGTATTATAATGAGAGGGTAGAGCTGAGCGTCTCCCCCAGTGCACCCATCAGTCAGAAGTGCCCAGTCGTCCTCACAGTCACAATATATGTGCCCACATTGCCTCTACTGTAGCTGCCCAGCTGTCAGTTGCAGAAACCGCGGACATCTGACAGCCCACGCATGCTTGATGTGCGCCCACTCTTTTTTTAGCAGCCCCGCGGCTGCTGTAATACCTAAAATGTCCGAAATGGAGCTTCTGCGCATGTGCAGATGCAGCAACTCCTCCTCTGCATGAAGACATGAGAGAGACAGTAGGTGAGTGACCAAAAAATTATACTAAAACTAAATATATATAGAAAACCCTTAATAACATGGGTATTTCTTGAGTTAATATGTAAACTGTAGCCACCTATAACAGTAAGAGTACATTATATATATATATATATATATATATATATATATATATTCTGGCTACATTTTACATATTTAATCAAGCAATCAAGTAATAATCATACTATGTGGGGTCTTCTTAAATATGATTATTTATTTTATCAGTAGTGTTTCAATAAATATACATTAAACATTAATATTAGGCTGGTAGAGCAAATTTAGTGGCAGATTATATTTTATTAATCATTAGAAAAGTAATTACTGGAGCCGTATAGTTACATTAAAGTTTGAATAAAATTGCAGTACATTATGTATAATTTATATTTATTTATTTATTTATATATATATATATATATATATATATATATATATATATACACACACACATATTTATGTCATCTAATTAAAGCTTTAATATAAGTGGCAGGCTTCGATAATAACTTTAATAATGATTAATAAAATAGAGGGTCCTGCATGATTATTACACATATGTATACATATATACATATATATAGACACATAGATATGCGCATATATACATAGCTACACACACATATATATATATAGTCAAAATTGGTGTTACGTTAACATTTTTAAGTTAGTTTGAATGTGCGGTATCATTGCTATTTTTAATGTGCATTATAAATTGTATTTTTAAAGTGCGTTATCAGTGCTAGTTTTAGCGTGCGGTATCATTGGCAGTTTTAGCTTGCGGTATAATTGTTAGTTTTAGTGTACGTTATCAATGGTATTTTTAATGTGCGGTTTCAATGCTAGTCTTAATGTGTGGTGTCAATACCCATTTTAATGTGGCCTTTTGATGATTGTTTTAATGTACATTATTTTAGTTTGTGTAAGTAATGATTTGTCTTGTGCAGACAACCTAGGTGAGCCCTTCTGGGAGAGCTGTAAGTGTCCTACTGTGGGCTGTAGGTGATGTAGGTGTGTCAATGCTTATAGCCTTATACCCAATGGCGTTATTTTACATAAGTTTTATACAGAGGTGCTTGTACATTTTACAAGTACCTGTACTAATATTAATATATATATATATATATATGTATATATTACATCCAGCCATCATACGTTCAAATCTTTGTGGACCTAACCATCTTTCCAGAAGGAGATTATTGGATCGGAGTAGAGGCAGGCAGCTGTAAGTAGTTTTAACACATATATATATATATATATATATATATATATATATATATATATATATATGTATACATATGTATTTGTGTTATAGTATATATATATATATATATATATATATATGTGTGTGTGTGTGTGTGTGTGTATATATGTGTATACATAAATAAAATAAATATATATATATATATATATATATACACACACAAACATATATATAATATATATTCTACAGTGGTGGTAGTGCGGGTATATATGTTGATATGCCATACTGCCACCTCCCCAACTGCCTTCATTGTAAAGCTTTCATATTCTATGCACTTACTTTCCCGTTACATTTTTTGCGTTATCATTGCTAGTTTTAATGTGTAATAACGGAGGAAATCAGGATGTGGTGTAATACTTTTTCATGGCACTGTTTATATGTGTATGTATAGAAATATATATAGTATATAAAACTTTTTTTTCACTATTATCTTTGGATACATGTTAAATAAATATTCCTTTTATGATATAATTGGTCTGATTGTCTCTTTAATATTCACCACCTACTTGTAACTCTCTCTCCTGCATGATGACACTATGCACTTAATTCCTAGGTTCCCAAAGTGTGCACTGCAGCGCTGGCACTTGGGTGCTGTGGTCAGGAAGAGAAAAAAATAATAATGCAAAATTAACAATCTGGCGGTGCATGGTACACAGCATCCTTTTCCTTCCTTGCTTCTCATTGAATGTTGAGCGTGACGGCATCATGCCCGACATTCAGTGGCAGGAGAGAGGATGCTGGGTCCCCGGCACCGCCGAATTGGTAGGAAGATAGAAGAAAAGACAGAAGAAATAGAACAAAGAAGGGCAAGTATGGTAAGTAATGAAACGGAGGGGAATGGTGATAGGAAACAGCAATGGAGGGGCAAAAGAATGAAGGAGGGGGCAGTGAGAGGATGCAGAGGGGGAAGAGTGTGTGGATGCAGTGGGGCACAGAGTGTGTGGAGATTATGTAGAGGGGCACAGAGTGTATAGAGATGATGCAGTGGGGCACAGAGAGTATGGATGCAGAGGGGCACAGAGGGTGTTGATGCAGAGGGGCACAGAGTGTGTGGAGATGATGCAGAGGGGCACAGAGTGTGTGGAGATGGCGCAGAGGGGCACAGAGTGTGTGGAGATGACGCAGAGGGGCACAGAGTGTGTTGAGATGACGCGGAGGGGCGCAGAGTGTGTGGAGATGACGCAGAGGGGCACAGAAAGTGTGGAGATGACGCAGAGGGGCACAGAAGGTGTGGATGCAGAGGGGTACAGAGGGTGTGGATGCAGAGGGGCACAGAATGTGTGGATGCAGAGGGGCACAGAGGGTGTGGATGCAGAGGGGCACAGAGGGTGTGGATGCAGAGGGGCACAGAGTGTGTGGATGCAGAGGGGCACAGAGTGTGTGGAGATGATGCAGAGGAGCACAGAGTGTGTGGAGATGACGCAGAGGGGCACAGAGTGTGAGGAGAGGACGCAGAGGGGCACAGAGTGTGTGGAGATGACGCAGAGGGGTACAGAGTGTGTGGAGATGATGCAGAGGGGCACAGAGTGTGTGGATGCAGAGGGGCACAGAGTGTGTGGATGCAGAGGGGCACAGAGTGTGTGGATTCAGAGGGGCACAGAGTGTGTGGATGCAGAGGGGCACAGAGTGTGTGGAGATGATGCAGAGGGGCACAGAGTGTGTGGAGATGACGCAGAGGGGCACAGAGTGTGTGGATGCAGAGGGGCACAGAGTGTGTGGATGCAGAGGGGCGGATGCAGAGGGGCACAGAGTGTGTGGATGCAGAGGGGCACAGAATGTGTGGAGATGACGCAGAGGGGCACAGAGTGTGTGGAGATGACGCAGTGGGGCACAGAGTGTGTGGAGATGACGCAGAGGGGCACAGAGTTTGTGGAGATGATGCAGAGGGGCACAGAGGGTGTGGATGCAGAGGGGCACAGAGGGTGTGGATGCAGAGGGGCACAGAGTGTGTGGATGCAGAGGGGCACAGAGTGTGTGGATGCAGAGGGGCACAGAGTGTGTGGATGCAGAGGGGCACATAGTGTGTGGATGCAGAGGGGCACAGAGTGTGTGGAGATGATGCAGGGACACAGAGTATGTGGAGATGAAGGAGGGCACAGAGTGAGTTAGCTGTAAATTATTCTTTTACAGAAATATAATAGAAAAAAATATATAAAAATATTATTTTCCCTTGGATTTATGTGTATTATTTTTGCAAACAACTTACTAAGTATGTCCGTCCTGACCTAAATACTTATTACATTATTTTGACACAACTAATTATAAAACGGGACTGCTAGGTAATTATTTTGGAGGGGTGCCTTGAAAAAATTATGAAGACTTTAAGGGTGCCGCAAAATTGAAAAGTTTGGGAACCACTGCCTTAATTTTAGATCTTAGGGGCCCCCCTGTCTGAAGTGCCCTGGGCCCCCCAAAACCTTAATCCAGCTCTGGCAGCTTGTATGATCTACCTCTGTCTGCAGTACACCATCCCCTCTTTGAATGCTGCCTTGACTGTTTCAGATGCAAGGGGTTAAGCCCTGATAATTTGTTCTGGATCCTGAATACCTGTGTCCAGTGTTTTAAAGACTGTCTTTTCCAAAAGACTGGTGCCAGTTCATTTGTCTCTACTGGTGGTCTCTTTGAATAACTACTGTGATCCTGATCCTGATTCATCTCTTGGTATCTGACTCCTGTTTATCTCATCATATTGCATCTTTTCAGTGGCTGTGATTTTGGCTTTGTTAGACTTCACTCCTGTTTATCTCCTGGTAATGTTGTAGACCTACAGGCTTCTGACCCTAGCATGACTTTCCTCCAGCCTAATTCTTCCCTGGATCATCCAGTGTCTGATGTTACCACAGCTAATGGTTTTTACATTTTCCTTATCAACCTTGCAAAGAGTTCTATCTGTGTTTGGAACAAAGAAAATGCATAAAAGCTATACTTTCAAATGGTATCTGGTTCCCTATAGGATAAAAAAAACCTCAGAGTTGTATTAGAAAGACTACTGTCAAAAAAGTACTCTACTACATTTATGGTGGACTTGCCCTAAGGTTATCATATTTTAGCATTTAGTAGCATTTAATAGTCCTTCCCTAATTGCCCTTCTTAGGTTCTGCAATCGAGATTGGTTACAAGAAACTACAAAACAAAATTTCCAGACATATATTAAGTGTGGCTAATTCTAAGATTGTGACTGTGTGGATGAATCCTACTTCTCCAACGTTGCATGTGATAATGTATAGAATATAGTTTATATAATCTATGAACACATAAAGTGCATTCTATGAAAAATCTCCACCTCTTTCAGGGCAATATGGTCTTACATTACACCTCTACCAGATTGAGAAAAAAAACGATAGACATAAGATGTGCAAGTTCAGGGCCTTAACTAAGAAAACATCCTATGCTAATATTAATAATATATGGAAGATAATTTTATTTAGTGTTCCAGCTTTTAACTACTTGGTGGATCTTAATTACCATGATTTATACACCCCTTTTTTTGATTATAGGGTCAGGCCCATAGATACATATGGGAAAAATGGCATAGCATTATCTGTAAGTTCTGATTGATACCTTTAGCAGCATACATATATCTGTATTCCTTCCCTACTTGTTATTTGGAATTGTTTTATTACTTATTTTTCCTTTTATTCTGTGCAACATTTAATAAAAGGAATTGAAAAAAAAGTAACAATTCTAATAATAATTAAAACTGCAACTATCATAATAAAGGCAGCATATTGAAGTGGTTTTTATTTGTACACAATGAAAATGTAGGAACTACATAATGTTAGCATTACTGTCATTCTGTTTGATAAACAAAACAATTATTGTGAATCCTGTATTTAAATGTGTAAGTCAAAACCAAACAATGACCATAGATACAGTATCACTTTTTATTTATATAATTTTGCAATGTGTTCCAGTTATTTTGAAAGGATCTATTTCACTTTCCTGTTTTGATTTTTGCTAGGGCTATAGTTTCTGTTGTAACATCCTTATCTTATTGATAGAGGGAAAAGAGTATATTACAAAATATTTTAAATTATATGTGGTGTGTAATCACAGATATAACAATATATTCATGTGTAAAAAATATATTTCCTAGTTTGTTTGTTTTCCAAGGCTATTGATAGTATATGTAATCTATTTATCTAAGTAATTTATTCTAGGCACAGTGAAGTCAATTTTCTGAATGTAAGGAAGTTGACCTTTTCTTTGAAAAAGCTTTACATTTTCCATTAGGTCTCTCATGTTACACGTTTCCACTTACAATTGTGAAGAATATAAACATGTTCTGGAGTACAGCAAGACTGAAATTGCTCTGTGCATTGAATAGAATTGATTAAAAAAGTATATCTGCAGTCTGTTATATGTTGTAGTTTAAGTGATATCTAGTTTAGGGAAAATTAATTGAGGTCAAGAATTAATGAAAAAACAAGTATTTAAGGTAAGCAAAATCTTTGGAGACCAGGCATGACAATTTCTAAAATTAATGTTTTATAGATTTCCTATTCAATCATTCTTTTACTTTTCATTAAGAAAGACATGCAAATAAAATATCACTAAATACAAAGTGTCCCTTTTCAAAAAGTCATCACCACAAAATTGCTTAGAATGTTGATTAGAGTAACAATCAAAATGTATTATTTGAAGTCAATCATTCAAGATTATTTTATTTTATTTCTATTATACTATTTTTACGATAAAATATATTTTTACATTTATACTACAAAGTAGAAATAGTTCAAACTACTTGAAAGAGTAAGGTGCTTTGTAAATAAAATAGACAAAGAAAAAGATAATTTAAAGGAAACTGCTTTATTAAGTTGCCAAGTTGATAGTTGCAAAAGTTGCAAACCTTAAATACATTAAGACCTTAAGTCCTTTTGTTTGGCAAATCTTGCATGTGTCCACCATTTTTTGTCCACAAATTATTGCATTATGTCGTTCTACAGGTTTTTTTTTTATATGTATTATTTGCATCATGCACATTTCTTTTGTTGGTGATAATTGACTTTCTATGTCCATTTAAAGTATTTTTTTCAACAGCATGTTCAACTCCATCACTTTTCTTCTACATATTTTAATTTATGAAATTAATTTTTTTTATGATATTAATAAGTATTGTCTGCTAATGCACAAGCATTGAATCTCTTTTTCAAGGACTACATAATGTTAATTATGATAAGGATGAAGACAAGAATGATCATGCTGATGAGGAGCATTAGGCTTGATATTTTGGGGACACTCAAGCATCACCCTGTTAACAATTAAAGCCATGTATTGCCCACCACCATTATAACTTGACCACATATTGATTTGGAAGCATTGTGGTTGCCAAGAGTATTTTTACAGAAGCTTCCCACATTGTTCACAATTTCAGAATATAAAGTGGTCACTGCTGTATTGGAAAATTAATGTCAACTAGGCATTTGCCATTGCAGCTCAATACATGCCATCAAGTCATGACAAGACAAAGATTCAACAAATGTGACTAGCATCATTTATAACATAATCATTTTGGCTAACTGGGTATTCACACCTGAATTATGTGCATTTGTGTACATTTTGCACCCTGTTTAAAATGTCAATCAAGGATTGTTGACAGAGATCGCATTTGTGTAGAGTTTGGAATTGTCTAATAGAATTTTAAATAGTTACTGGTGATGATTAAGAGTGTTTTGGGGAGCCCACGCTTCCCTGAATCGTGTGGATGTGTGTGCTGCCAACAGGAATGGGTCAGAAAGTAGTGGCTCCGGTCCCCAAAAATGTCTAGTAACAAAACAGGAGTTAGTTGTTGAGATGATGGCAGTGTGGGTTCGTATGATATGTATTGGTAGGTGTTAATTTATATAAATGATTACAGAGTCCATGCTATTATTTTCAGCATATGCATTTGTTTCAAGCAAGTCAAGAGTAAAAAATCAGTGCACTGATCTAACCTTACACAACAATTCGCAATCATAAATATGCACACTAGCCATATTACACGGCAAAACATATACTAGCGTACTCTTCTATAAGCTACACAGTGGAGTACATCCACAGAAACATGGGAAGATACAAAGTTAGCACAGATACAGGCATGATTCTGGGTTTCAACTCATGACCATGCTGTTGCCAGGTGGAATGGCTAACCACCACACAAATGTCCAGACTAAAAAGTACATATGTTATATAGTCTATACTGAAATAATAGGTCATGCAACATATCTGTAATTTGAAACCTGATTCTTTACACAGAAGGAACACCTAAGTATATTAGCAAACAATGTAATCAAATGAACCACATACACTTACATCATTTATTTAAGTCAAATGCAAAAATATGCCTGGTGGTTTTTTTAGGCAAAAACAAACACACTTGCTCTCTAAACGCATCTGTGTCTGTCATCATGTGAGCAGCATCAGCGTATGCACCTGTAGATAGTTCATTAATTATGCTTCCCTTTTAAAATCGCATTTGCTGGGTTGTTTTTTGGTTGGGAGTTCAGTGGTTTTTGGTGAGTAACACAGATGAAAAAGTGCAGTTTAGAGGTATTTGGAGCAGTACCTTTCACAAATCAATGTATGTTTTAAGAGCTAAAATAGCATTGCGATGTGTTTTATTGTTTGATACACCTATGCTAATTTAAGTATAAGGTTCTCTAATTTTTGAAGTAAGGGGTTTACATTTGATTGTATAGATTTGAATTTTAATGGTAGGATTAAAGTTTATAAAAATATTTTATATGGTCGACCTTGCACTGTGTATTGTCACTTTAAATAGGGACTGCATCTTGACAGAATTATTTATAGTTTGTTTCATTTTGTGCCCCCTTTTTTTGTCTATATTTGTTACCTGCTCCCCCTTCCTAACAGATTATATGAGAGAAAGTTTAGAAAATTCTTTTGGAGTAAGGTGCCTTGGCTTAATTTGTGTGTGGTAAGTATACAGTGGCACCCACTCATGTCTGTTGGTTTTATCTTTCTGTATCTTTCTGGTGAGGTGGTCTCTGATGTGGTGTCTATGCTCTTTCACTATGGTTTGAGTATTTGAGCCATTTTTTTTTATAAATTCCCCTTTTCTTGTCTCTCTCTATTACCTGCTCCCCCTCCCTAACAGATTATCTGACACAAACGTTAGGAAATTGTTTTGAATTTGCACAAGGTGTCTTTTGTGTTTTGGTGTGTGGTAAGTATACAGTGGCACCTACTCATGTCTGTTGGTTTGCTCTTTCTGAATCTTTCTGGTGAGGTGGTCTCTGATGTGGTGTCTTTGCTCATTCACTAGGGCTTGAGTATTGACGCCATTTTTTTTTTCTCAATAATTACTGACTGTACTTCCCAAACCAAAAATAGAAGATGAATCGTGATTTTGTTGTATGTATAAGTTTCAAGTTTGGAGTCTACAGTGAAAATGGCAAGCATTAAAGGCCTCATCTAATATTTTTGTTGGTTTGTAAACTCAGGTTTTTATCACACATACAGGCGATCCTGGAGTTAGATGAGAGTCTGGTTCTCGAGCAGGCTGATCCTCCACAATGTCCAAACTAACAACTGGTACAACATATCTGTCCTAGGGAGCGTGTCTTCAGGCCATGTGTCAGCCTTTATAGGATGTCAGATGCTGAGGCTGTCCGTCACTATTGGCTTACTCCTCATGTCATCTTGGACACCCTGCTCATTGTGCAGAGTGACCTTGAGCCAATGCGCCACATCTCGACAGCAGTACCGCCTTTGACCAAACTGTTGGCAGTACTGCACTTCTGTGCATTTCGGTCATTCTAGACCACAGTGGGGGTCGTGGCAGGTATGTCCCAGGCCACCTTCAGTCATGTGCTAAAGCTTGTTCTGAGTACACTCCTGTCGCGGCTCTCCCAGTTTATTCATCTGCACTTGATGAGGAGTCCCTTGTGCGGATTAAGCAGCAGTTTGCCACCCTAGCTGGCTTTTCCACAAGACATAGGGACAATAGATGGGCCATAGGTGGCCTTTGTACCGTTGAGTGGGGATGCTTCTGTGTTTTTGAACTGGAAGCATTTCCACTCGGCAAATGTACAGGTTATTTGTGACCCGTCTCTCCAGATTCGAAACCTGGTTGCCAAATGGGGGAGAGTATCCATGACTCCTTCACATTTAGGCAATCGGGGATGTGGCACAGATTGCAAAACAGAGGCAAGGGGGTGTAAGGGCACATGAAGACGTGTGGCTTCTTGTTAATTAGAATAATGTATTTACTCAATTTATTTATCTGCTTGTTTCTACAATCATCTACTTCCAAGTTACTGTACTCTGAATATGATCTTTGTCTATAGATGTCATGTTTCTACATTGTGTCATATAGTGCATGTGCCCATTCGTTATAGCTACAAAACTGTGGATTTTTAAAAATGTCCACATTTAAAAATACTCCTGGTAATGTAGCCAGCTTTCATAAACAGACTTAACATCTAAGGTTGCATGATGTTTTGAAAGTGTTAGTAATCTCTAATCTACTCTGAAATGTTTATTTTCACAATGGTACATTATATTTGCTTTGATTAACTTGTTAAAGAGGTGGTTAGTTTATAAGTATTCACTACATCTAAGATAGATATTGCCCATGACATCCCTTCGGAAGAATGTAGAAGACAGATTGTAAAAATTCTTCAGCCTCCTATGGTTTGTTTTCCAAAATGTGTTTAATTTACAATGTTTTGTTTATTTAAGGTAATAATTCTCACTTAGTTGTCACTTTGCATTTGCTATAATGTACTAGACATACTTGTGAATGGTAGAATTTGGAGGGTGGTCATTTGTTTGTGTTAAAGTGTATTCATGTTTGTTTCTTATGTCTTTCCTCTCATCCTACATAGGAGACAATGCTCATCCCTTATGCCCTTGGCTCCTCACTCCTATGTTGAGCCCACACACAGAGCGTGATGTTGCATATAACTAGGCTCATACAGCCACCATATCGGTAATTGAAGGACATTAGGCCTCTTAAAGGCATTCTTTAGATGCCTTGACCGTTCTGGTGGAGCACTGATGTATGGGCCAAGTAAAGTATGTGACATCATAGCTCTGTGTGTGGTGTTTCACAACATTGCCATCCGGAGTGTGGCTCCAGGGGTGGTGGACAAGGTTGCTGGGATGGACGAGGTGGGGGTGCCTGAAGTCACACCGCGGGAATCAGACCAGGGGGCCAATTTCAGGCAGTATGTCCTTGATATATATGTTTGAGGTAAATCACATTTACTAGTACTGTTTCCTTTAAAGGTCAAATGTCAAAGACACCAATGCTATATGATTGAATAATGAGCAAATAAAAAATATATGCAAACTTACATTAGAAACAAAGAAATGGATTGCCAAACATACATGTGGTGTTATCCTAATGAAACTGGTTCTATTTGCCATGCTTCAAAAATTGTGCTGACCTCTAAAGGTACTTGAAAATGCTTTAGGAATTCTCCTTACATTTGTGTATTTTTTTTGGACAATCATTTGTCCTCCAACACCCAAAGTGTTTAGCTGTCAAAAATTACTGGATAATGTGCAAACATCAACCTCCTTAAGTGTCAAATTTCTGAGATATCTTTCAACTGTCCTAACATGACCCATATGCTGTTTAAATAATATCATTGATTAAATGGCATAATGGCTTGGTAAGGCAATGGCAATTACCTTTCAAATATTATTGCCTAACATTGTTAGTAAATCCGAGGTTAACAGTGTTCATCAAGAAATCTAAAGTATGTCATCTATTTTGTAGGCATTAGACTGAAGAAAATGTCACATTTGTACAAAAATTATTGTCTTTCCTTTGTAACCACAGGCTGTTTCACCAACATGCCACACTATGTACGTGCTGGTAGGGCTAAGGGACAACAGAACTTGCCTTTGGAGTTATCAGTGCATATTGTGTCGTAGCTAGTTGAAGAATGTAAGTATCTACAGTGTTCTGATAAATAACATTTAATATCATTCTAAAGTGTGGGTGCTGCATACAATATTGCTGTAATAAACCTATGGAATTGTGATGGAGATTTGTGTGTCTGCCTAGGCCACGTTAGGCAATCTACATTTTTAATAGCTGATAGTTTTTTGGGTACTTTCAAGACCAAACCCCCACAAACCACACTCCAAAACCAAGATATAGCGTAAACCTACAAGCCACTATTACAGAGACTACTGTGTTGAGCCTTACAAGACACTTTGCATGCTAGGTTACAGTGGCACCCTTCATGTGCACCAAGGCAGAAACTAAGTACATGCATTAAAGTTAGATGTGAGCTAATATTGGTGTATTCTTTTTTTCCTTTACCTATAACAGGCAAAGTTGACATGCATTTTATAGTTCTGAATTGAGTATCTTCTTACACATTGAAGTATTTAGCCAATGCTACAACCCTGCCTATGTGTTTCTTCAAATGGCCCTGATTGTTTGCTCATCATCCAAGGAACTTACTCTCAAAGACCACTGCCTTACTTGCTATGTATTGTGCTGCAAATATTTAATAATTTCTGTTAATAATAAATCTGATCCTAGTGTCAGCAATCAGTCACAAAGAAGTATCTGCTGCTTACTACACTGCTCTTCTTCCTCTTGTCATATACAACAGTCACTCCATAGTCCTTTGGGGCCCATTTAGGTATATGTATACTTGTACTATCTATTGTAGCCATCCTTGCTTATTTTGACATTAGCCACATACAGCCCTTCCTCTTAACTCACTCTCTCACTTTTGTGGTTTTATACTTTACAAGATTAGGTATATTTGTGTGTTTACTATGTATGCTCTCTTTTCTTGGTCTGCGTGTTAGGCTTTTGTATTGGACAAGTTCAACATGTTATGTGAACTTAATCCAATATATTTTTTAGTAACCTCTGTAAATGTTGTCAAAGTAGGGTCCTTAAATGTTAGATTCATTGCCAACAACACTTCCTAGGTTAGGACATGTTCAAACCACAAAGCCAAAAATACACTCCAGACACAATCACCACTTTGCTTGGAATTGTGGCCACAAACAAATGCAAAACACAAAGTCCACACAGTCAAGTCCAATGCCTTTGTGTCAAACGCAAGTTCAGCATCTTTTGGAGTCCTTATCAACATAACCTTGAAAATCGGTTTTGTTCAGCATTTAAACAATGACACTATCCACCCTTTTCACTCTTGACTGGCTTTCTAAACTATTTTTGACATGCTACACATTAACTATATTGTTTTTGTTCCAGTCATGCAATGTTCCATTCCGGCCACACACATATGCACACTTCTAAGCATACTAAATTGTCCTGAAGACACAGATTGGGATTCTGCACACACCTGTCATATATGTATTTTTTATTTTCAAGATTACATCTGGTGGACAAGCAGTATTGCTCTAAACTCGAATGTTCAAATTAGATCTGGGTGTCAGATTTTTACATTGATTTGCAATAGCATTCACATTGCGAATGGTCACCGAATGAAACAAACATTAGACTTAATCCAGAATCAGGATGGGAATATCTCCAAGTAGGATCTGTAAATGTGTGTAATTAATAGGTTGGCCAACTTTTTCCCATAGTAAGACCAATGACTGCTTCAACATGTGTCTAAATGTAATGTATCACAAGTAATTGCAATGTGTTAGACATAATAGCACTATGAGCTATCAATTTCATTCTCCTTACACAGCAGAGTGGCCATCCTCCAGAATGACAAGCAAGCAGTTAGTAAAAACCACTGTCACACAATCCCTAGGGATATGTAAAACTCCACCCCCAACATAAGGCTTTTCAACAAGGTGCATATATAATTATCTCCATTCGCTCAGCAAAGTTTTGTGTGCCTAAGTAACTACTAGGTAAGGAATTTTCCATGGCTCCATGGCCATCCTGTAACCTAGAGGGACTGTGTTATAAAGGAAAGCACTATCAATCTGCCTAATGTTTACTGTGCACAACCATGTCACAAAGCGATGGAGACTCCAAAAAGTCAAATACCAAAATTAAACATAAATATGAAAAACAAAATCACATTGTCCACCCAAAGCACTCAACACAAATTTGTACAGTTACACTTGGACAAGCACTAACCCTACTACAAATTTTCCACCCATTCCCTAACGATTTTTCACATATATTTTAATGCAAGTTAACTCATGGACAAAACTGACCCTATACCATTTAAGATGTACTTTTTATCTCAATGTCCCCCTAGAGTGTCTTCCCTAGCACACATTAACACTGGAAATTCAGTATGTCTGTTTTTAAACCCATAGCATGTCTGTGCTCTGCACCATACTGTGGTTGGATATGAGCCTTAAGATTGGTTATATATGAGACAGTGTAACATTATCTGTTAGACTGTAGGTCATGTATTCATATTAGTCTGAGGATTTCTATTGTTGACTTTTGGCAAAATGCTAAGTGTATGTGTATTCTCGTTCTGTAGATACATACATCAATAAATCGATGTTCAAGTTTTCGCCGATTTAGCCTTAACATTACCTCTCTTTGTTAACATATAGAATAGGAGATCTATTTAGGGCTAGTGACCTGTCCTCTGTAAAAATTAGTCAGGCATGTGTTCTGTTTCAAACACAATAGACTAAATAACCAACATTACATTATGCTGTAACCATTTATTTAGATTGTGCATATTTAGCCCTGCTATTAACATTGATAATTAGAAACACATTATAGGATAATAATGACATTTTTGAATATTGTGCTTTGAGATACAACACTAGGCAAACTAGATGATGTTTCGTAGTGTATTTCCAAGCCTTCTGTGCTTGATGTATTCATTTTAATTATGAAATGTGTATTGTATTCCTATGCTATAATATCCTGAGACACAGCAGACAGTCACCACACCCCTACAGCCTGAGGCTCTTCTCAGAAATATCTGGCTGCTGTAGGAGGTAATGGTTCCGGGCAGATCACGGAGGATGGAGATTGTAAGAAGGACTGCTACTACCCTTGTTATTAATCCTTTAGCTAGAGTTACCCCAGGTCTGGGGATTCTGTGTGCTTGCCAAAAGCAAGGTGACAGTGAAGCCGGACCATTGCCCTGCTGGCAGGCACTGGGGCTTCACACTACCAGGAGAGCGTAAGCTTTTATTTTGAATTCCAAAGATGCCCATAATAGGACCAGCATTGTATTGTATGTACGACTCTCCTGTCCATTGTGCCTACCTGTAACATGAAATTCCTGAACCATATGTGGGTTTTGTGCCTGTTGTTGGTGTTACATTATTTAAAGAGACCATTGGTAAAGTAGGATATCTGCCTTGTTGGAAGTATTTTTACAAGTACCGAGGAATACTGTAGGCTGTACAGCCTTTGGTACACACAGTTCACTCAAACAAACCATGATACAATGCAAGTGCTGCAAATTATGTCTCTATTTGGAAGCTAAGTTACAGTATGACAGTTTAAAAGCAATCCACTAAATGTCTGAGGTCTTCACACCACACAATTTACAAGTAAAGCACACTACAAGGGCACCTATTTATGCAAAACTGCCAAATGGATTTTGGGTATAAGTACCAAAATAGGGATCTAAGGTGCGAAAATAAACATGTTCATGCAACACAGAGCACAGAACAATGAAACCTTTGCTTGCACTACATCTAAGTAGTACACATCTCTGGACCACGCAATAAGGGACAGACAGCTCTAAATGTTTGGAGATTGGTCAGAAATGCATCAATTAAGCAACCATGATACTCACTTTTAAATGTTGTAGTGTACTCTGATGTTACACACTTGTCCCTGTGGAACAAACTATTTGAGTGTCCTAAAGTATGCCTCGTAGTTTACTATGTACCTTGGAGTTTGGGGGTATTGTCTTGTTGTGGGTGAATGCTTGGGTATGTGTATTATTTCAGCCCACTCAAACTTTCCCCAAATAAGACATAGGATTAAAGTTTGCAACCCAAATAAGACATAGGATTAAAGTTTGCAAACACTTTTCAGGGCCATTTCGAACTGAAATGTATTGTAAGACACTTTGAAATGAGTGCTTTAAGTGATGTAGACTCAGTGTACTGATGTAACAATGTACTGATAAACGCCAATGTGTATGAATTTGTCCAGAAAAACTAATATGTCTACAATAACCAACAACCAAACAGGTATATATTGAAATGTAATTTATTTTTCATTACAATATGTATTTGACATTTTAAAAAAATGACAAATAATTTAAAAAAAAACATTATTTTTTTTTACGTTTTTTTACCACGCTGTGGTCTTATAACTCGTCCCTGGCTTTGAGCAACCCGTAATGTGGAGGGCTCAGAGCAAGCATCCAAACTCTTTTGGTCAGCAGGTTGTGACCGACGGCGTGATGAAGGGCCAGGGGGATAGGCAGGGGGATAGCCAGGGGGATAGCCAGGCGGATCAGACACAGAAGGGGCAGAGGCAGCAGACACATAAGGGGCAGGGGCAACAGACACATAAGGGTCAGGAGCCAGAGAGGTTAAAATAGGAGAAATATTATGATGAAAGAGCTGGTGATCTGGGATCTGGGGGGGAGAAGGTAGTGTGTGTGGTATGGGTTGAAATGGGTGAAGAAGGGACAGTTGGTGCAGTGCGTTGGGAGTGGCCGTGATAGATTTTTTCCAATAGGTGCATTATTTAAAGTGGACAGTTGGGTGCCAACATTGGTGAGTGTATTATTTAAAGTGGTGAGTTGGTTGTCACAATTTTGTTCCATAAGGGTGAGGGTGGTTGAAATTTCAGCAACATGTATATCTAGGGATACAGTGGTGAAATCAAAATGTTGACTGATGTGCGACAGTGTCTGCTGACTCAAGAGTCATGCAGTCTCCATCTGAGGGGCATCCACAACGCGGGCAGGCAACCCACTTCTGGCCTGGCAACAGCCCCTCCTTTGCCTCACGTCCTGCCTCCCCCTCACATTCTGTATATAAAGAAAAAGAAAATAACAACAAAAAATACCTTCTAAACTAAGCAATCTAAAAAAAAACCTTTGGCCAAATATGTGATGCTTCCATTTTGATGAGGTGACTACAGGGAATTTAGCCACAAACATGCATTTGTATTCCAAACTAGCAACCATGTCTATTAAGTATATGTGGTTTTGACATTGAGAAATAGCCATATTTATGCTTTGAATTAGATTGGAACAACACATTAACACATTTGCAAATCA
Source organism: Mixophyes fleayi (assembly GCF_038048845.1). NCBI lineage: Eukaryota > Metazoa > Chordata > Amphibia > Anura > Limnodynastidae > Mixophyes > Mixophyes fleayi. The sequence goes on from NC_134406.1 coordinate 152,147,920, forward strand.
GTGTAGACATTTAATTCCCTATTATGTGCTGCACAAACAGAATATGACTGGAAGGGTTGCATTAAGGCACATACTGATAGAGATGCCACATGTTCCAAAACACTACATAAACATTAACAGACAGAAATATTAAATACTCCTCATGTACCTAGTGGAGATAGCGGCCTGGTTAGGGGTGGGTCACAGCCTGTATCAATTCGGCCAGCCTCAAAAATAGACTCCTCAGAAAGGGCCATACTCGCACGCTCCTCTAGGAGTGTTAGGCTTAGATCTTCCGGTGGCCCCCACCGGTTTGCTGAGCGTGCCTCCTTCCAGCAGCGATTTTGTTTTTCAAATGTTGTTTATAGTCTGCCCAGCTTTCGAAATTTGAAATATAAATTTGCATTCAAATAGTTTGATAGTCAAAAACATGGCACATAATAGTGTCATTTTACTATTTACACACAAATTTACACTGCAACTACACTGTTAAATGTGTGTGGATTTTTAAGGGTGCATAATGGAACAAAAGTGACCTTTACATATGTATAAGTACACTTTGAGGCAACCATGGGCATTTTGTAGTTTCAAAAAGGGCTTGACAGACAAATGACTTACACAGGCACAATATGTGCCAAGCTCACAGTCGTCAGACTTGTACTATGTTTTGAGGCATCAAGATGAATTTGTGGTTTAGAACAAGCAATTTCATTGTACCGTTTCTGAACTTCATAGGTCAGTCATGACTGTATTTCATTGTTATTCCCCTGATAGGTTTTGAAAGCAAATCCTTTTAAAAATGGGCAAATGCAACACCAGATAAGGAGTGAGTAACAAAAACAGCACCAGTTAAAAAGTCCACACAAGAAGGTTTTGTAACTTTAGAGATCCAGGTGTCTGTAATTGAGATTAGCCACAGACACTTCCCAAACAAGTGTAATGGGCCTCAACCCCCTTCTGAGGCCCAGATAAATGAAGGTCAATTGGTCAGTTTCCATTCTTATCACTAAGTAGTGTTTGAAGGACAAAGAACTCACCAATCTCCAAGTCAGATTCCTGAGCAGAGCTAATGTTGAAAACCAATTTGGTTTGAAATGTAAAAAGAGGGCAAAAGAGAGGCATAAGGATGATTGAGAGTGTAGACAATATTGTACATACATGTTTTTTGGACACCAAAGATAGTGGCTATTTCAATTAATCAGACCAATAATACTATAGTCTGCTTACTCTTGGGTTATGTTTGGGAAACCCATTAGCAGAGTGTTGCTATAAATGTGACACTTTGCCTGTGCATTTAGAGTCGAAGCACACTATTTGAAATTTTCAAGCACAGTAACATTGTTTTATGCCTAACAAGTTTGGTTCTTATTCTGAAGCTAAAATGTTGTATCTATTGAAACATATCACATCAAATAGTACTTACTGTAATAATGTTGGAGAAATCACACGAAAATAGTAACAACTCTCTTCTACCTTCCAGATCCTGCCACCCAAAATTTGAAAATGAGCAGGAGTGAAAGAAGAGGCCAGGTGCGTTTAAATCCAGATTTAATTGCTAGGCCATGTGTACATGAGTGTCATCCTCATTCCAAAGCATGGAGTACTCGTCTCAATGCTCCGTTCTCCATCTTTGTGGATTGACAGGCAGCCATTTTACACCCAGGTCTAGGAAAGGTCCGCGATAGACGTGAGCTCGCCCATACATGCTCAGAGGACCAATCAGAGCGCAGAGTATTGCAGAGTAGGTTTGGCAATCAAAGATTAGGTCTGCAGTGTTCGTAATGCGTGAATTGAGGGTTCTGACCAAGGGCATGGACTGCATGCCCTCAGGCAGATACATCTCAAACTAAATCAAATTGCGGGCCTATCAAAGGGTCCGCAAATATCTGCTCCTATGGTTTAATTGACGGTGGTGCAGTTATAAAGGCGCTGGAGCGACCTCCACTGCCGCTGTCAACCGGAGCTGCTGAGTGAGCTCAGGGAGGAGATTAGGAGATGTGAGTTTTCTATTAGTCAGATAAATTTGTGCTTAAACATACTTATTTAGTATAATTTTCCAAAAACGTTAACCAAAATCACATGACATGGCCTACCACTACATATCAATCTTCTTCCAGACTAGAAAGGTAGTTCCCCCTTCAATGCAACCTGCTTTTGACCCTGTCTCATATTTTTTGTGGCTGAACATTTACTTTCCTTAATGATTGAGGGTCAAAATCCAGAACATTAAGGCAGGTTTTGGATTCCAACTCTTGACCCCAGTGCTGTGATGCAGAAGTGCTACCCACTAAGGCCACTTGTTGAGCTTACCTTAAAAACATTTTTAATATTACAGTGGCAGATGTGTTGTTGTTAATGCAAAAATAATTGAAAGCCATCTTTGAAAACAATGTCCATACTCACAGCTGTCCTTAGCTGATTTTCACATATTAGCAGGGCAAACAAAAATAAATACTGTATTATATCTACCTAATCAGTTCATTCATTATCAGGCTGTTTGAATTATGATGTGCCCCCCAAAACAACTATTTGACAACTACTGAGTAAAACTGAGACAGTACACATATCCTAAGCCTAAAACAAACATTGTTACAGGCCATGTGAAAGTGGTGTGTGTCTGTCATGTTTCTCTCCTTTTGGTTAAGATCAGCTTTATCTGTGGTGCCCTAAAAATGAATCACAATATTATCTGACTACATCTGTTTAATTGTTAACCAGGTAGAAAATTGGAAGCTAAGTCGGAGGAGGAGGTGCCAGAGGCAGCGGAGGAGGAGGTGCCAAGGGCACAGGAGGTGGAGGTGCCAGAGACAGAGGAGGAGGAGGTGCCAGAGGCAGAAGAGGAAGAGGTGCCAGAGGCGCAGGAGGAGGATGGCCAGGAGGAGGAGAGGCCAGAGGAGGTTGTGTCGGCCAGCCAAGAGGCAGAGGCCTTGGGAGATAGTAAGCATTTACATTAAAGCCTTTACATAATTTTATAGCATTTAGATTTCCATTATACTGGTAATAAATCCCTGATGTCACACATGTTCTATTAAAGTGGACATAAATGTCACAGGTTTCCATCATGATGGGACTACAAAGTTTTTTTGGAAAATACACTCTCTATGCCCCTCTCCCCTGGCCACAACAGAATTGTGTATATCTATAAAACTGCCACACAAAAGCCTTAGGCCTCTTGCTCCAACTGTATTTGGCATCCCATTAGACATTGCTGTCATTTTAAAGTAATATAACAGTACATATCGCTGCTAACTCCTGTCTGTTTTCAAAATTAGGTGGTCATGGATTTATTTGATTTTAATTTTTCTTGTACAGCTCATGTAGATGCCTCAATGTGGCCCAGACCCCCCCCCCCCATCATTGACCGAAATACAGCAAAAAATTGAAAAATATAACAGAAAACAAAAAAAAATGAAAAAAAATAAAGCAGCAAACGGAGTTGCTGAAAAGTCTTTATGAATAATTTTTGGTTTTTGTTTTCAGTTAATGTACATAGTTAAAGCTTTTGTCAAATGTTATAAACATGTTAATATTATTAAACAGATTCATTGGTGTGTGTGTGTCTTTATTAATATATTACAATTGCACTTCATGTGGGTATAAGGATAATAAAGAATGAATATTTCAATAAAACAATAATAACATTTAAGCTAGATAGTTTTGTTACTACCACATCATCATTGCAACATTTATATAGTACCATTAATTCTGCCTCAGTGTACAGAGAAGGCAATCTGTCCCAAAAGAGCTTACAATGTAAAAACTGTAACACAGACAGACTCAGGCCAATTTGTTAGCAGCAAATGAAGATACTAGTATGGATTTGGACTTGTAAAGGAAATCCACACTAACATGAGAAGAAAGCTAACTCCATACACATAAGGCAATGGTCAGGAATCAATCTCATGAGACCAGCACAGGAAGGAGAGGTGCTAGATAATATGCCACCATGCTGAACCAGTGTTGGCTATAGTATTTTTCTATACATGATGGGTAAATAACATACAAGCAGTAGATGAGGGAAAAAGGGATTACATTTGCTATTTGCATTTCACAAAAAGGAAACTGTGCCCTCAAATAACAATCCACCACTCCAAGAGGAAGCCATCTGTAGTAATAGCATACACATAATGTGCCCTGGAGGCCAAAATCATTAAGGAAGGCATATGCCAAATGCCATACAAAATTAAAAACTTCCCAAAATCATGTTGCATTGGAGTGGTAGTCAAATGTTAACTTACAACGTCAGAGTAAACCCATGCAAATATTGAAGGGAACATACAAACTCCACACAGATAAGTCCATGGTTGGGAATTGAACTCATGATCTCAGTGCTGTAAGGCAGAAGTGCAAGTGACTAAAACCACCATGCTGCTCGACTGTGGTCAGTGTTGTTTTTTTGGTAAAGCTGAGTACATAACATAACATATAAGCCGTAGATGCCCAAAAAACAAGGTTTCCAGACAAGGTGGCATTTAACTCCAAGGAGCCTGTCCCTCTCCCCCCCCAAATCAACACACCATTCCTAGTAATAAATATCAACGTGCACATAATAATGTGCATCTGACCTGTGCGCTATCATCCTTTTGGAAAGTTAAAACATTAACATTGTCAGTAAGAAAAAAAACAACTTGCCCTAAGAAAGTTACATTTGCGTGGGAGATAAATTTAAAATATGAGGGCAGATTTGTCATCGAGCATGTAGTAGATCACCTTTGAACGACAAAGTACAAAACAAGCTGGTTTGACCAGAGCTCCTGTGGTGTTTTGTTCATTAATGAATAAAGGCCATAAACTGCACACAAATGCTATGGCCATGCTTGGCATTCAAACTCATAACACCACTTTTGTGAGACCAAAGTGCTAACCACTAAGGTACCTGTCAGGATCATAATTGGCCTTTTTTTTTCATTAATAATTAAGAGTACTGTTAATTAGCACTTTCATCTGTAGCACGCATGCTGTATTGTTGAGCTGCTCACTCTTTTTTTTCAAAAAGAACGCTGCCTTAGTGGTTAGCTAATTAACCTTCCAAAAATGGAGTCATGAGTTCAAATTCTGATGCACACCCTTTCTCTGTGTGGAGGTTGTATGAACTATGCGATGTGTGTATCGATTATGGAAGAGTACGCTATGCATTTTTTATGTTCGGGACATGATTTTAGAGCAACATAAATTTTAAAGATTATTTATGTATATTTATTTATGCTAATTACATGCATTTGCATCAACATGCACTCTGTTCAACTCAAACACAAAAAAAACCATCATACGATACTTTCTTTCATGTAGCAGAGCAAGAAGGTGTGTGGATTTATGTCATTTAAAGCACTCCAAAGTCATTGGTTCAAGGTTTACAAAACATGTAAATGTGGAAAGGAATAATGAGGTTACAACTGTCCTGCATAAATATTGTAAAACATATCAATAACAAAACGTAATATGATTGTGTTTTAACATTTGTAAACAAAGTCGTCGGACCTCCCACATTTGGCGAGAAGTATACATTTCTTAGCTTAACGTAGTGGAAGTAAACATAGAGGAACTTTTTAAGTGAATTAATTGCTTAGGATCCGTTGCATCTTCTATTCCGTTGCGCAAAGTACTGAAGGTGGGTGTGTTTTTTCGACTTTGCGTTCCTTATTAAATTGTGAATCTCTTATCTGGCCCTGTTTCTACTTAAAGTACTCAGCGCGACTTACAATGAGGAAAGATAAGATCCATTCCTTGATGAATCAGGCCCTTTACTATTGTATTTATTTATTAACATTTTTTAAATTACTATATTATTAGAAGACTGCAGAACATTGCAACAATGAAATTAAGAACAATGGGCCTGATTCATTAGCAATCGGATATGCCGTTTTTTCGGATAATACGAAAATCTTCCCAGTGCATGTCCAGAACAGGGAAATAAGAAGGAAAATCCATTGCGTAAGCTAAGATTTTCTTATGGTAAAATGAAAATCCTTCTTAACTGCACTTAAAAAGTTTTCTGACCACTTGAGAAAAAAGGGTTGGGAATGAGCGGCGATCCGAAATAAGTTACGAAGAGTAGGAGTTACCTCCATATCCGTTGATTAGTTTAGAAGAAAAACTCTGAGTTTTATCTTTGCTCCTTGCTTAAACTTAAGGAAGCTACAGCAACAGCGCTGAGTGACAACAATAAGCTGTTCTAAAAGCATTGTTTGTTTAATACACTCACATCTAAATACGCACAACATACATCTTAATACACTTCACCTAAAAAAAAATTTGGGGTGGGGGAATTTATTTTATATTTATCTCAAACTTTAAACATTGTTTATATTTTTTTAAAAGCAACATCTTTTTAATTACTACCACAATTCTTATAAATTGCACTGTAAAGTGGCTGATGTGTCAACAGTTAGTTGCTGATATTTGTTAAAAACAGCTAACAAAACACTAGTAATAATATAAAAGCATAACAGCTTAATTTAAGAAAATTGTATGGACTTAAACCAAGCGTTCATTTATATAAGCGACACATAGGAAATCCACACAAGCATGGGAAGGCTATATAAACTCCAGAGAGATAAAGGCATTGGTGAGGATGCGAACTCAGGTTTCCACTGTTGAAAAGTGGATTGTCTAACTACTACGCCAACATGCCAGTGGAAACAATGTGCGCATGGAATAGACTAGAAGGAATAGCTGAGCATCAGCTTCTCTCATAACAAGTTTTTTTCCTTTTTTAATTTTTATTAATGTCAATAATAATACTTTGAAATATTATAGACATAAATCCTTGGTACGTGCACAGTTTAAATGTTTGGATATGGAAATTCAGTCTTGTATAATAATAATAACAGTAATTCAAATTGATGGTTTTTTTTTGGGGGGGGTTTAGCTTTCACCTGTTGATATTTCCTATGTCTTTGCAATCAAGACTTTTGAACAGCTGCACACAATTTTCAACATGCCATTTAGCCATATACCACAAAATGTGTCAGGAATCAAACTCATGAACCCACTGATGAAAAGTGGATTGTCTAACCACTACACCGACATGCAAGTGGAAACAGTGTGTGCATGAAATAAACTAGAAGGAAAAGCTGAGCATCAGCGCCTCTCATAACAATCAGTTTTACTTCAACAATTTTAATTAATGTAACAATCAATCAATTATATTATTATTATCAATTCTAAAAGTAAATATTGGAGCCTCAAATCCTTGGTACATGCAGAGTTTAAATTTTTTGATATGGAAATTCCCAACACAACACATGCATTACTGCCAACATGAAGGTTTAAGGATAAACAATAAAGAATTGCACACACATTCTCTTGTTCTCCATCACGAAAAAATGTGTCATAGTAAATTTATAAATGTAATTAAACATGGATGCGGATGTAACAGCTAATAATTTGCAATCATAAATATGTACAATACTCTATAACCATATACTAGCGTACTCTTCTATAAGTGACAAATTGGAATAAATCCACAGAAAAATGGGGATATAAAAATTCCACACAGATATAGGAATGATTCTGGATTTGAACTCATGACCCTGCTGTTGCAAGCTTATTTCTCTAACCAGTAAGGCATACTTCAGATTGAAATAAACATACAACACAACACAGGCACTAGTGGCATCCTAAAATGTTAATGATCATAATTAAATGAACAATTGCACACACCTTCTAAGTAACAGATATAAAGAATCATGTTTTGTTTTCTAAAAATGCAAATAAGAAAGTCTATGCAAATGCATATAAGATTAATTCACAATCAGAAATAAACACAAACATGTTTTAATCAGTATAAAATGAAACAACAAACTATCCTAACCAGTGTTGCATAGGCCCAGCATCAGATCTTGACATCTAATATCTTAGTGAGCCTATACACCTGCATATACTTGTCTCATTACAATCCACTATAAAAGACTGCTTCATGCTCACTTGAAGTTGGTTAGGACTCTATAGTGTGTTTTTCTGCTGTGGATGTGTATAGTGGTCTTCTATTTTAGTTTACTCTTTTATAGACACATTAAATGTTTGTAAGATATTTTTATGTTACAAAATAACAGTGCATCTCTATTTTCATATGTAATGTGCATTTTAATGTGTGTGTTGTTTTTCTTGTAAATTATATCCCACTTTTTTTGGAGGGGGGTGGGGGGGTGGTATTGTGAAGCTTTTCGATCTAATATATATTAATATAATTCTCATGTGGTTTTTGAAATTTTCCATGTTGCATGTTTATCCAACAGATCCCCAGCCCTCCTGAAACTGTGGAGGCAGGACATTTTTGGTTCATCATTGATTTTCAAGATAAAAAAAAATTCAAATATGGTTTATATCCCACTTTGGAATTATCTGACGTCCTAAAAAAACAATTGTAATGTGATGAAAGTAAAGGCCTGTTTCATTTTTATAAACATATACAAATGCAGGCACCAGATAGTTTGGACTTAAACAAGTGTACCTTTGAATTCTACAATATTGAAATCGTGCTGTAAGGGCTGACTCTGTCCCTACTGAGATTATCATATGTGACTTTTAAAGATATAGCACTTAGAAAAATAATGATGAAGCTTGAATTGTTGTTTTGTTTAAAATAGACCAAACTAAAGGCTTTCCTTCATGTACTACCAGGCTTTAGCTGAAACATGTCTGCCTCGCCTGAAAAATATTCATTAATCAAGGAGGATTGGCAAGTTTCATTTCATGCAGAAGGATTAAGACATGGAGTAGTTGCCTTTTGCAGCTTGTAAGTATCTAGTTATGTTCTTCCTTTTAGGTTATTGGGAGACCTGTGTAACAGATAAGGCAGCAAATTGTCGATTTTACTGTTTGAAAATAAAGGTGTGTTCAAAGTACACAGTCGACTAATTTTTAATTTAAAAATGGGCTATGGTTGATTGCTTTTTCTTTTATATTTTAAACAGAGAAAGAAGACAGGCATTATGGGTTCCAGCATGACCTGCCTTGCAACACTTCTAACCAATAGGATGAAACCAACATGTATGTGTTTATAATTTTTAGTTTACAAAGGACTTGGTATTTTCAGTTTGTTTTAATGTTTCATTTGATTACTGTAATTGTCCATCTAGACACAGTTCTCTCTGGGTTACTTGCTATCTCTCTAACCACTCCTGTAGTGTACCTAAATCTTGCACATTCACCCTTCCACACTCTCTCTCTATTGAGGTCTCACCAGGCTCACTTTTTTGCAAAATGTTGTACTATAATATTGTTCATCTCTAGTCTTGGAGTACTAATTTGGTCATTTGGCCTCCAATACCATCTCTACGCCGAGGACACCGAAATGTACATTGCTTTTTCTGACCTATTTCTTTCAGCACTATCTGTTTAAAAACACTGTCCTTTTGCATTCACCCCATTGATGTCACAGCGATAGCTAAAGCAAATCATATTAACCCTCATGCCAGAGTCACCAACTAGCCTCCAATCTCACTCACTGTAAATTAACACCACTATATCCTCTGTGTTGCCTTAAATTTAATTCCTCCGTTAGTTTGTGATGAGGATAGGAGGACCAGATTGATGAGGTATACTAAGGTCCAAAAATGTATTACTTTCAATCTTGTTAAAACCATATCACAAAGTTATGTTTTAAATTAGACACATATTTTAAAACATAAGTAAATTACTGTCTGCTTTTTGTGGTAGTTCCCGGAAAAAGGTACACTTTATTTCTACACTTAGTATTTGTCCTAGCTGAGTTGTAAATCTATCACACTTATAAATCTAGTGCCTGTTCTGCAATTAAAGGTTCCTGTTATAAAGTGCCAATAATTGCAAATAGCAGAGTACATTTCACATCGATCCGCCCCCTCTTTGCTAGAATACGATGACTGAATGACAGGCAGACATTTTGCACAGAGGTGTAGAAAAGATCTGCAAGTGACGTGAGCTTGCCCACACGAGCTCTGAGTACCAATCCCAGAGCAGACTACTGAATTGTGACTGAAAGCAGACAAAGATGAGAGCAAGCACGTTTGCAAGACGGGAGCTTAGGATGCTGACTGAGGGCATGGAAAGCATGCCGTCCGGTCGGTACATTTTAAATGAGATCAAGCTGCGGGTCTACCAAAGGGTCTGCCGCCGCTTGGTAGTTCAACTACAGCGTCGCTGGGGTGCTCTTAGCTGAACTCAGAGAAGAGATTAGGAGATGTGAGTTCTCTATTATTCGGATAAACTATTATAATATACATAGTTGGTGTACTTTTAGAAATCATTTCAAAGTTTTATAAAAACATGGCCGACCCCAAGAATATATGAGCCTCCAGATTACAAATGTAACTCCCCCTCCATTTCCCCATGCTTTGGCCCCTGTATCATACAATTTTGGGGGAACATTTATTTTCCTTAATGATTGAGGCCCAAACTCCAGACCAATAAGCCATGTTTGGATTCAAACTCATGACCCCAGGGCTGTGAGGCAGAATTGCTAACTACTAAGGAAACGTAATGACATAAATTTTGCAAGATTTATATTACTAGTGTCAGATCTGTTATATTGCAAAAATAGTTGGACTGTTGTTGCTGGAAACCGGCTTGGCTTACTTTGCCACCATTCCCTTTCGTTATCCCAAATGCACCCTCTTGCCGCAATAGGAGGGGCTTACAAAGGCTGCCACCACTGGACTCCTATACCGGTTTTCAGAACCGGGTTTCTTGTGGGAAGCTGACGCTGCTAGAGTACCTCGTTGCTGGTGTACCTGGGCTGGTACTCCTGACCTCTCGCTATAGATCAGGGTTGCTGTGGATTGATACCCCCTGGTCTATCACACTGACCAGGCTGCATGAGTAGCAGGCAGAGCGGTGGTACTGGAAAGCTTGGGTCCAAACCTCAGAAAGCCGGAGAACAGATTAGTTTTAGGGTCTAATCTGCAGGTCACAGGAATACAGCAATATTGAAGATGTTTCCAAGCAGGTCTTTGAAGCATGTTTATTTGCTCACACTGGTTAGTGGCACCAGTGATCAGGTCAAATGTTGAAATCAGAAGAACAAGTTTCCAATACAAGCTAGTGCCTTTTATACATTTCAGACACAGGCTATTTTTAGCATCAGGACGTACTCTATTTACACAAACATGGATTTACATGCAATGCAAAGCTAACAAAATTTGCGCTTATCTATGAAATTCACTCTGGACAAAAGGCCACACAGTAACGACCCCCTGCTGGGCCTTTGACCAGAGCAGGCATGACACTTCATCACAAAACTTTGTTAGCCATTCCTGCTATCAGACTCCCTTCCACATATGCCTAATTGGAGGTTTCCAAAAGCAACCTTACAAATCCCAAACAATGACACTTCCATACAAAATACATCCCAGTACACATAAGACCACCATTCACAACGGCCTATTGTATCAGATTTTTGCATCAGAAATAAGGCATATCCTTTAGTAATGTGAAAACAGGAAAACAGGAAAAAACAGTTTCTACCCTGGTCTCAGAAATAACGATTTCCTATCTCAGAATATATACAATACAAAAAATAAGTGCATATGCAATTATATAAATAAGCGCTGTGCGCTATTTCCTTTAAATCAATTCATACCAGAAGTTATTTATCAGTGATCCAGTCCCAGACGCCATCTTTGGGGACAACGCTCATAGTTGCCCTAAGCTGGTTTTCACATATTACAAGGCCTTACCCAAATACCTCCTGTAATATGTCTCCCTAATATGACACTAATTCAAACAGTAATAATGACATTTACACATCCCTAATCCCAAACAAAACATTGTTAAAGGCCATCTGAAAGTGGTGTGTGTCTGTCAATTTTATTTTTGTTATAGATTATCTTTATACATGAAGAAAAATGCATGTTTCACAATTTCAGTTCACAGTTTTATCTGGCTAGATGTTTATTATTGACAAGCAGGTTGAAATTTTTACAATAAGCTTAGGGGTAATATTTATTCCAACAGACCGTAGACATCGTGCCCGCCAAAAACAGGCATTGAAGGAGGCACATGAGGATGTAGAGGAGTCAGTGGAGGAGGCGGGAGAGGATGTGGAGGAGTCAGTGGAGGAGTAGCCAGCGTTAGAAGTGAAAGAGGTGGCCCTTATGGAGGAGATGGCCCTGGAGGATGAGTTGGTTGCCACATGGGCAGTTTTGGAGGTGGCGATGGTTGAATGTAAGTATTGAAATGAAACCCTTTTCCAAATTGTATTCCTTTGGAGGCATATTGTAGTTGAGCCAAAATCATGGTTACACACAATAACTAGTTATCCATTACACAGTTTTCAACCATGATGTCCATAATATTAATTATTGGAGATTCAAGTAAAACCCACCCCCTGATCAACACACAAATGTGTATATATAAATACATGCCATCCAAAAGTATTAATCCTCTGCCTAGTTCTGTGTTTAGCATACCATTAACCTTTTCCAGCAATGTAAAGTTATGATACACTTCATGCCCCTGCTGATCTCGTCAAATGTGCTGAACAAAGTACACACTTTTGAAGTAATCTATGCCTGAACAATTAGCTAATCTTTTTTTTTTGTTTTCAACAGCTCAAGAAGACACCCTGGCTGGGGTTGAAATCCCACAATCAAAAGAGGAAGTATACCATGATATTCTAAAATATCGGCTGAAAATTAAAAAATACACAAAATTAATTTTAAAAAACATGGCAATTTGGCAAAAAAATTATTAGATTTTAGAAAATAATTTAGTTTTTTTTACATTTACGTTGTTCAACATTGGTTCTAAAAAAACTTTTTAAAAAAAAATGCTTTTGTGTGTCTTTTTTAATTTAATTTCCAGAAATGTGTAGAGGTTATTTCAGCCAATAATGGCTGAATATTTAGCATACCTTAATATTTATTTTACATTGGTGCCCTTGCACTACATATTAAATTATTCCATCATTTATTAATTCATGATGGTACCAGCAACTCTTTGGCGATGTACACAGTCCCTGGGCCATAGTTTGGGCAACATTCTACTATAGTAAGACCAATTGGGGCTTTGACATGTGTTTAAGGTTATCCTTTCAAAGTGTTTATCATAATAGCACTATGATAGACCCATTTCATTCTCCTCACACAGCATACTGGCCACCCTCCACAATGTATACAGGAGGGTGGCCAGTAAGCAAGCAGGGCATGATTCAATAAGGTCAGTTAAGCAAAAGTAAGTAAGGCAAAACCATGTTGCATTGGAGGGGGAGGTACATTTTAAATGATATAGTAAATTTAGATTTGGGTTTGGGCATGTCCTAGATCCACTTTAATTCTCAGTGTATAAAAAAGCACTCAAGTATTTGTGTGCTACATGCAGAAGCAGTCAGTATTTTTCTTATCTCCAATCTAATAAACTAATTTGCACCCCTTGCATTGCAACATGGTTTTGTCAAAAAACATACTCATTTTTTTGGTTTACTTACCTTATTGAATCAGGCCCACATTTATTACTGACCACAGCCACACATTCCCTAGGGAGATGGAACCCCCACCCACACACACACACCACCAACATAGCGGTTGTCAACCATGTGCATTTATTAATATCTCCCTTCACTAAGTAGTGTTTTATTGTGACCTAAGTAGCACTAGTACTACTAGGTGAGACATATGCCATAACTACTGGCCCATGCTGTGTCCTAGAGGGAATGATTTGGAAAGAAAAGCAGGACCAAGCTGCAAATGTGAAAATTTAATCAACCATGTCACAAAGCAATGGTGAATACAATAAAGTAGTGGATGCAAAAATGTTTATCCAAAATTTGAAAAAAAACGCAAAAAAAAAAATGTGTACAGTGGACCAGGCCTAACACTGCTCCAAATCTTCCCTGGATTACCTTAGTTTTTTAATTTTACAATAAAAAAAATCTACAAGTAAATTCACAAATACAAACATGCTACACTGCAAGTGGGGCTAATGAGTTCTCTCTTTTGTTTCTAAATTACATAATGTGTTGCATACAAAAAGCATGTAATGTTTAAAGCATTTGCAGATGACATAGTAATTTTAAAGTGTACTACAATGCAACAAGTTTGACCTAAACTGGCTAATCAATCATTTCCTCAATTAATTTTCTGCATAAGGACACCAGAAATAACCTGTACATACAACACAGACCACAGAACAATAAAACCTTTGCTTGTTCTACATTTAGAGGTACACACATATTTAGAGACCCCAAAATAGCAAACAGACACCTCAAAATGTTTTAGATTTTTAAAAAATGCCAAAATTAAACATCCATCATCATTTATTTGTTAAGCGCCACTGATTCCGCAGCGCTGTACAGAGAACTTATTCACATCAGTCCCTGCCCAATTGGAGCTTACAGTGTAAATTCTCACACACACACACAGAGACTAGGGTCAATAGCAGCCAATAGCAGCCAATTAACCTACCAATTTGGAGTGTGGGAGGAAACCGGAGCACCCGGTGAAAACCAACGCAAATACAGGGAGAACATACAAACCCCACACAGAGAAGGCCATGATCGGGAATTGAACTCACGACTCCTGTGCTGTGTGGCAGAAGTGCTAACCACTTAGCCACCATGCTGCCAGCTTATCACTTTATAAAGTTAAAGTGTATGTGGAAGTTACATACTTGTCCCTGTGCCTCAAACAAGACTGTTTTGTTTTGAATATAACTCGGTTTTTGCTTGGTTTAATATTATTTTTTTGGGGGGGGATGCTTGTGTATGTGTTTGCTTACAGTCAGCGGCAACTTGTCAACAATCATCATTTGAATGCAAATTTGGAAACACATTGATGGCCCATTGGTATAGTAAACCATAATGTTGTGGTTTGGCTATTTTATTGTTTAAAATTGTTGAATCAGTGTAATAATTTTACTCTGTGCTCACAAACAACAAGATGTTACCTTTTCCCAAGCCTGCATAATTTATCCAAGAAACACAAACATTTTTAAATTATTTTAAAATTTAATTGGCATTTGAAAAATGTACATTTTGATTTTAAAGGAAATAAAAATTGAAACCAATAAAAAAAAATCCTTTTTTTACGCTTTTTGCCTCACTTAGAGGCTGAAACACGCCCTTGACTTCTTGTCACCCGTGATGTTGAGGGCTAAGAGGAAGCATCACTACTCTCTTGGTCAGCTTGGTGACTGACTGTGTGATGAAGGGACAGGGGCCTTGCCAGGGAGGCAGACAGGGTCCTTGCCAGGGGGGTAGGCAGAGGGGTAGGCAAGGGGGTAGGCATGGACCTGACCAGGGGGGTAGGCAGGAGATTGGCCAGGGGGTGGGCAAGAGGGTGGATAAGGAACTGGTAGGTGGGGTGTACCGATGTGTGCCAAGGGGGTTGCTGTGGTATGTGAAGGGCATGGAGGATTAAAATGGGAAGGAGGAAGAAAAATAGAAATTGGGGAATAATTTGGATTAGTGACCTGAGGGTCTGGAGTAGTTAAAGGAGTGACATTTAGTGGAGGTTGTGGTGAAGTTTGCAGAATATGTACGATTTGTGACAAGAGTGTGCACATATTTGTGAGGGTAGAATTTAAAGTGTTCATATTTTCTCGGAGGTGTCGAACATTTGTTGGAGGTGTCAAGAGGCCCCTGGTACACTCCTTCATATTTGGTGGAATTATCCGGTTCTTCGGCCATTTTGGATACAGGTTATAACAATCTCTACAGATATTTTAGGTGACAAGGTTCCTGATGTTCCTGCTTTTTTGTTACTAAATAAAATTAATTTACAGATTGCTAGTTTTAAAAAATCTATTTTGAAATATCTCATTTCATTACAGCGATACCAGTTCATTTGAAATCCTCCACACCCCCATCCATTAAGGAATGATTGCAAGGAATAGAATTCTACAGGGTAATGGATGAATTAACTTTCTCTTCAGCTGCCAAATTTGCAGAATATTTTGTCATTTGGTATCCCTGGTTTATATTTCAGGATACAGGGAAACTAGCTGAACTGACGAGTTCAACCCTCTCTCTTTTAACCGAAAATGATACTTGATAACTATTATTTTAATGAGGTTGCTCCCTCTCCCCCCTTTTTCCCCATTGTTTCTTCTCTTTTTCTTTACCTTTCCTTTTCTTACATTCTATTTTTCTTATTTTTCTTAATTAAAATTATATACTTGAGATTTATTTTATTATTTTTGTAGAAAATTATATATTTTCTAATGCTTTATTCAATTTGTATATGAAGTTTCAATCCATTGTTAACTATTTATACACTTAATAAAGAAAAAAAAAAGTGTTCATGTGTTGGTCATATTTGTACTCTATGAGGGTGACGGTATTGTCAATATTACCAACTTTTGCGACAAGGGACTCTGTTGCTGATTCGAAATTTTGACTTATGTGCAACAGTGCCTGCTGCCTGAAGAGTTGTGCATGCTCCCTCCGAGGGGCCTCAACATTACGAGCAGCCGCCTCTACTTAGGCTATATTTTTAGTTTCAGCTTTACTTGTTCCGGCCCAGATCTATAAATAAATTATAAAAAACATTAAAATTCCAAAACTTTACATTAATGACAATAGTGATGGATTCATTAAGATGAATAATATTTTGGATTTTGGGCTAGATTGCAACCAAAGATTAACACATTTGAGAATCTTAAAAGAAATTACAGTCTCATCATTCAGTAGAGGGCCTCAAAACCCTTCTAAGGCCCAGAAAAGTGAAAGAAAAAAGGCCACATTCCATTCCTAAAACAACTTAATCTGCATTGTTTATGGCACAGAGTACTCACCAATATCCATATCTTGGGTCGGAGCACCAAAAAGACAAATTTAAATAATGTTTGTTAAAAATTCTAAGGAGAGAACAAAAGAGAGGCACAAGGATTATGTATTTTGCTGAGGAAATTTAACATATTTTTGGGGTTCAAAAGATATTCCTTAAAGACATTACAATGATTCAGGCCAATAGTGCTATAGTGTGCTTACTCCTGGGATTGGTGTGGGAAACCCATGAGTGTAGCTCAAAATGTGACACTTTTCACCAGCATATACAGGAATACATGACGACTCATGTAAAGAGAAATTATACTTACATTGCTTGATGTATTAACAGTTTTTTTTCCTCTTCCTAACCAGCTATGTAATATCTCTTAAGACATATCAAAAAGTACTCACTGCAATAATGTCTTCCAAGTGTCCCAAAATGTGTCTGCCTATAATAAATTGAAAAATAGCAAGACTGAAGGAAGAGCCCAGCTGCTTCTAAATACACATAGATTTACAAGTCCAGGTGTACATGTCTCATCCTAATTGCGAAGCACAGAGTAAATGTCACCGCTAAATGTCCACACCCACCCTGTGTTAGGATACTATGTCTGAATGACAGGCAGACATTTTACCACAGGTGTAGAAAAGATCCGCGAGTGACATGAGTTCGCCCATACGTGCTCAGAGAACCAATCACAGAGCAGAGTACTGGTTTGTGAGTGGAAAAGATGAAGGCGGCCAGTTTTTCGAGATGTGAGCTCAGAGTACTGACCGAGAGTATGGACAGCATGTCCTTGGGTCAGTATGTGATACACAAGAGACTGAAAGATACAGTTACCAATACGTCCATTTAATAAATAATCCTTAAGGATTATTATGGAATTATTATACTTAGACACATGGTTGTTATAAATATGGGCCAATTGTTACTGTGATACCAATTACTCATCACTACCATATGTTATGAGCACTATATATTAAATAATGTGCTTCACCCCTCCCCTGGGTCATTTTTATATCACTATTCTCTTACTTTTCACATTACTGTCATTTTATAATAGTCACCTACTTCAAGTACATACTAGTGCTTTTTAGATTAATAATAAAGGTTAAGTCCTATTCATTAAATATTTGGTACAGAACCGGAGTGCTCCAAATGCAATTCCTCTTTCTTTCTTTCTTGTTAATTGATTAATTTTGCATGTAGCACCCCCTCTAACTGGATGAATAGTTAAGGAGGTTGGTTCACAACCTGGTGCGGGATCACTTTCTCATATTTGAACTAAGTAGATGTTATAATTTTAGAAGGTGGGAAAAATTAATACTTTAGTACTAATTCAAACAGTAATAATGATATTTCAACATCCATAATCCCAAACCCAACATTGTTACAGGCCATCTGAAAGTGGTGTGTGTCTGTCAAATATATTTCCTTTTCTAAAAGTTTATCTTTATATCCGTAGAAAAATGCATGTTTCACAATGTCAGCTCCCATTATTATCTGGAAAGATGTTTATAAGTGAGAAACTGGATGAAGTTTTTACAATAAAATTATGTGTAATATTTATTCAAACAGACCGTAGAAATCATGCCCGCCAATAGCAGGCGGCTGCAGAGGTGTAGGAGGAGGTTGAGGAGATGGCGAAAGAGGTGGAGGAGGAGGCAGCGAAGAGGTGGTAGAGATGGAGGAGGAGGTTGAGAAGGCGGCGGAAGAGGTGGCAGGAGGAGGATGAGCCAGAGGTGGATGAGGTGGTCCTGGAGGAGGAGGTGGCTGAAGTTCCTGCAGCTGCCACACAAGTGGTGGAGTAGGAGGCCAGGGTTGAATGTAAGTATTGACATTAAACCCTTCTAATTGTATTACTTTTGAGGCACATAGTAGTTGTCCAAAAACCATGATTTACCACATGCCATTTACCCAATACCTAGTTATCCATTCCACAAGTTTCAAACATGATGGCCATAATATTAATTGTTGGTGATTCAAGTAAAACCCACCCCCCGGTCACCACACAAATGTGAAAGTAAACTGACACAAACATAAAAGAGAACACATATAAGGGAATGGTTGGGAACTGAACTCATGACCCCAGTGGAGTAATGTTGTAGTGTGAGTAACTAAACCACTGTGCTGCTTGACTGTAATCTGCATTGATGCTATGTTAATCTGAGTACATAAAATAATACGTACAAGCCGTAGATGGAGAAAAATCAAGGATTCAAGACAATGTTGCATTTTAGTCCAAGAAAGACCCCTAAAAATCAAGCCACCCGCCTCTGAGTCTTAGGCCATTCATAGTAATAGATGTCAGCACGCACATAATAATGTGAATGTGACATGTGGGACATCTTCCTTTCTGAAAGTAAAACATTGTAATAAATTCTAAATGCACCTTGCCCTAAGAAAGTGCCATTTGAGGGGTAGATAAATCTAAAATAGGAAGACAGATTTATCATTGTGGTAGAGCTTGTACTAGATCACGTTTGAACAAAAGAGTAAAAATCAAGCTAACAAGTGTTTGTGCGTTACATAAAAAGAAATCATTACTTTATCTAAATACTATCCTAATTGTACACCTTGTTAATTTTCAAAAAAAATCCTGGTTTGCGCACAGTTCCTGCTGTGTTCCTTTCATTAATGATTCAGGCCCACAAGCTGCACACAGATGCTAAGTCCATGTTTGGCATTCAAACTCATGACACCAGTGTTGTGAGACAGAAGTGCTAACCACTAAGGCACCTGTGGATATTAGAACTGGCATATATTTTTGGCTAATAAGGAAGAGTTCTATTATCTAGGTCTTCCAACTACTGCACACATGCTGTATTGTTGTGCTTCTCACTCTAGTCTCTAGAATTTATTTATCTTTTCAAATGAACGTTACCTTAGTGGCCAAACCACCTTCTAACAATGGAGTCATGAATTTGATTCCTGACTCATTAGCTTTATCTATAAGTACTTTACTATGTAAAAGTAGGCTAAGCATTTTTGTAATGGACATGATATACATTTTTAAAATACACTAATGTTTATTTTAATATGCATGTTTATTTATGCTAGAAATTTATTATGAGATTAATCTGCATCCACCTTCTTAGTCCTGATGAAACTCTTTACAAGATCTTTCACGTAGGTGATTAAGAAGGTGTGTTAATTTAGTTCATTAAAAACAAATCCAAATCACTTGTCCAAGGCTCTGTAAACTTTTAAGTGTTAAACATAAAAATTATTGTGTTTTTACATTTGTAATCAAACTCCTCGCACCTCCCACATTTTCCGCTACGTAACAGTTTCCTATCCTAAAATAAGAAGCAGAAGTTATTAAGTGGATCTTATGATCTGTTGCATGTTATCTTCCATTACGCAAAGGACTGAAGGTGGGCGTGTTTTTGAACTTTCCGTTGTGCACATTTAGTCTGATTTGAGGTGATTTTGTGTCACTGGCCTGTGATCCAATTAGTATAGTCAGTTTAACATTACTGGTGATATTATCTGAGACCCAATAGTCGAGTAGATATCCAGTGAGTAGTCAGATGTTTGCTGGGTCGGTACATGAGCAGGATAGCAAAACGTTTGCCGGGTTGGTATACAAGCAGGGTAGTCAGACATTTGCAGGGTCGGTACACAAGCAGGGTAGTCACGAATGCAAGGAAGTGCAGCAAGTTGCAGGAGCGAACAGGCAGAATACTCAAGCACATGTCTGATCCAGTAAGTGGCTATTATAGGCCCAAACAGGAAATAGGATCCAAGATGGTTTCTCCTTGATGCCATTCTGGCCATATTGGATAAGGGCAAATCTTAGGGCAAGTTTACGAACGCAACGACCTCTAGTGGTCGGAGGTGCAAATATCAAAGTAATTCCTTACAGTATTCCCCCCATTCAATAATATCCTCTGAACGGTGCTTTGCTGGGTTTCTCTGGGTATCTTTGATGAAATTCACGCAACAATTGAGGTGCATGGATATTTCCTTTTGGTTCCCATGAATTTTCTTCTGGACTATATCCCTGCCATTGTATCAAATATTGACGTTTATTTCTAAATATTCGTGAATCTAGTATTTTCTCTACTAGAAATTCTTCATGTTTATCAATTTGAATAGGTTCTGGAGGAGGCAAGGTGTGACCAGGAAAAGGATTTCACTGGCTTCATTAAAGAAACATGGAAGACAGGATGAACCTTCATAGTTCCTGGGAGTTCAAGTTGAAAGGCAGATGAACTGATATGTGCCAAAATCTTAAAGGTATCAATATATTTTGGTCCTAGTTTAGAAGTAGGTACGCTTACTTTTAGATTTTGTGTGGAAAGCCAAACATCGTCTCCAATGTTTAAAACTGGTGCAGCTTTACGATGCCTGCCTGCAATTCTTTTATTACTGTCCTTGTACCCACCCACCCAACCATATGTTAAAAAAGAAATGCACAAAATTTCATAAACCAAGTACTTCAGCTACAGGCACTACCACTTTTGTGGCTGAAGTGCTTGATTTGTTTAGGCTTCCAGAAAAGCGAAGGTTTTGCTTGTTGATTGTTGAACTGGAGAATAGATAGGGATTTTAACAATTTACTAATGCGCATTGGGCTAACAGTTGTCATGTTCCTCAATGGTGACAATGTCATCATCCTCATATTCATACTCATCACAGATGTCTAGATCAATTACATTTTCATTTTACAATAGAAGATACACCAAGAAGATAACTGTTAGGCAGCATAAGTGACACATTAGAGAGGGTCAGCAATTGAACAGTTGGTTCTTAAAAATGTTTTTATATTTTTGGGCGGTGTACTACTCAGAGTTATAGAGCACACTGTTTTTTTTTTTGCCTTCTTATTACTAAAGATATCACTGATACTGGCCCTCACACACTTGTTTTCAGGAAACATTTCGGATTTTAAAATCAATAAATATATTTTCTTTTTGGGGGGCTGTTGCTCAAAGCCCCATTTTTTGGCTGCTTATTATAGATGTCACTGATACTGCCCCTCAGACAATTGCTTTCAGATTGAAATACTTGGGATTTTAAAAGTAAGAAATATTTAAAGAGTTAAGATGTCTATATTACATATACTATCATATACTATTATAGAAACCAGTAAACACTGCTTTTCTACTCTTCACTCTGTGATCAGCATATAATTCTAGCAGACTAATCTCTAAATAAACTGCAAAAAAATCACAGCTTTTACCATATAAATTGCCTCTTTCACCCTATCAAACCCTCTCCAAGCGATTTTCTTAGCACAAAATTGCAGCCAACCTCCTACCCACATGCTATCACTTCTAAAATAGCAGCAGAGAACAGGGTTGAGGACTAGATATAAAAGATATTAATCCAAAACTCGCAAGATTATTTTACAAGAAATTACATTTTGCCTTTATTTCAGATATGATTTTGATGAGCCATAATGAGCCATGGCTCGAAAACAGAAGATTCAGATCTGTCAGATTTATATGAACCGCTCCTCTCTAATTTATACAGTGCATTTTTATGATCTAGCTAACTTACCTACACATGTTGTGAGCTATATTATGAAAAAAAAGGGGTAGGATATCCATGCTTCCCTTGTTAAGTTTTGTTTCTGCTTTGTTTTTGGTTTTTCTTTCAATATACCTGTTTATATCAGTAAACTGATTGTGATTGAATGCTTGTAATACAATGTTTTGGATTATTCGATTGCCTCATTTATGTGATTTCATATTTACCACTTGCAAGAACATCACCATGTACAGGGTTTAATAACATTTCCTATACCTTGCATTACACTCTCCTACTGCACGTGGGAATCTGTGATTTTCCACACATTCTGAGCTATCTAGTGACACTATTACTTGTACTTTTGCATACAAAGAGTATACAGTGCCAGTGATCACTTTCAGTCTGTACTTACACCTGCCCTGTGGCTGATGATATGACTGAAACAATCGTACTTAAGAGAACCCCAGGATTTGAATTGGCCAATTCTGCTTTGCACACCCACTATGTGCCCATACAATACATTACCTATCTCCGTCCATCTCTTCCCACCCCTGTTACACTCTCCAAGTTCTAGGCTTTTATAAGTGTCATTTGCGTTCAGACATGAAATGCATGCAATTAATTCATTGGCATTAAATTAATTTCTGAGCATATACAGAGCTATTTCACACAAGATAAAGCACGCAAACATATTTATGCCCGAACATGAATGAATGTCTAAATGATTGTGGTTTGACACACTGTAGAAAGGCATGTCCAAATCTGCAGGTAGGATCCATATGCATTTCATTGTGTTTTTTGGATGATTAGCACAAGTGTTTGGCAAATAAAATGCATGGTTCGTTAGGAAACTATGGACAGCATATAGGCTTCCTAACACAATGAATGGCAAATTAGGAAAGAAATCAGAATTTGTCCTAATGTCTGCATGCATGCTACGCAAGGCTTTGCTATATTATAAAGTAAGTCTCATGGTCTGCTCTTTCTATGCGTCAATTTCTGCATGAGGTTTGTTTAGCTTGAAACATGATGCAGGATGTACACCAACTCATGTACATCTGGGGGTAAATGTATCAATCTGCGGGTTCTTCAACACCCGCGTGTTCAGCCTCTTCCGCGATTAAATTTCAAGCGGCGCTGCATTGTAAAGGGAACCCTTTACAATGCAGCGCCGCTTGAAATTTAATCGCGGAAGAGGCTGAACACGCGGGTGTTGAAGAACCCGCAGATTGATACATTTACCCCCTGGTCTCTGTTTAGCTGAGGGCTGTCAAAAACTTTACCCAAACTATAAGTGCTTACATTTATATTTGTTATTTCGATAAATGCATATATTAATCCTTACCATCCTTGCTCAATATTATAAATGCTCTTAAACTATTGCTAAAATGCACTTGAACTATTGCTGGTCCATTGATACTTTTTCCAGCACCCACCATCCCTTTTTATTGTCTATATGCAATTTTTTATGTTAAGAAACAAATGTACATGTACATTTAATCACCAAAGTCAATGAGTACTGCTGTGCTCTCCCTTTCATCCAGCTTCTCTCAAATGGACAAAAACATGAACACTGACATCATGATTTATATTTTGCTAATTTTAATAAATTTCAGTACATGGCAATGCAAGTTAATTTATCCTGATAGTTCAGGTGAATCAGAAATGTGAGTTTTGGGAAAATAAGCAAGGCAAGGTAAAAATGTTGAGTGGTAAAAATTGGATTGTCTTGAGACATAGGACATAATGGAACTCTAATTAAGTGTTAAAAATTGCAATAGACCTAGAATGTGTATGAGTTGTCGCAGGGAACATGCACTAAATGTTTATTATTATTTCTTACAAAATGCATTATTTATCATATTTAACATATTTAACATTGTCACTAGTTAATGTTTTATTCTACATTGTTGTCCAAATATTATTCCATTATTCCATATCTTATACAGCATTAGAAAAGTAGGGAACTCATCACAATCAGTACTATATTCACATTTTTTGCACATCCTTCATCTTTTTGAATATCTGTTATTTTCTAAGCTTCCTATTATTAAACCATGTTTTCTAGTCTGCTGCTATATTTTATGCTTTCAATGTTCTGTAACATGAATCATTTTTCATACTCTCGTCCACAGTTAATGCTTATATTCCAGTGAATTAATGCATTTCTTTGAATAAAGTGTGCATGAAGTTTAGCTTGTTTGGATTGTCATTCAGAAGGATCCAAACTCACCCAGTCGTTACAAGAATGTTGCTGAGCAGGATAAAAAAGATATTGTGGCCAGAATCATAAATTCTTAGGATATAAGAGCTAGAAAGCATGTCTTTTTACATTTCACTACAGGGTAACATTTGAATCAATATAATAGCCTATGTCAAAAAGTGTTTTCCATATAGATATATTATTTCTCATACAGATATACGAATGTTATTTGGTATTTTTCTGTTAAGACATGTCAGACAATTTTAGTGAGGCACCATTGTCATTTCACTATATAGTAGTGACTGGAAAGCTGCTTCCATCAGCATAATTTGGCACATATTTTAATTTGGTATAACTTCATATTTGATAACCCCAAAATCAATTAACAAACTTGTGTAAAGGAGCAAGTTATGTTTTTTTGGAACAACGGATATTTGGAATAGCTATTCTGCCTAAAGATACCGAATTAGTTTATTTTATTACCAGTGTAACAGATCTGAAAAGAAACAAAATAATATATAAAATATAAAAATATTTCACATTATTCTGCGTTCATGCTTTATATCTCTAAATGTTTTAATTATGGTAAGATACAGTGATCATTATTACTATCAGTATAATAAAAACAAGTACATTTCTAATGATTACACTACCATGGGATAATCAGACAGCAAAGAAAGCTGATGGAAAAGCAAAGTATAATGTTCTATATAACAAAGTAGCCTAGGGAACATATCAATGTGATACGAATGATTTCAATCTGATTGAAATGCTCTAGCCATGCTATAACTACCTGCGATTTTTCAAACTGTTGAGTAGATACAAAAAACTAGTTTGTGAGCATCTCTGCCTACCACAATAAACTCACAACGATAAACTATTCAATAAGAAATAACTTCCCATGAAAAACTACCTGAACACTACATTTCAAAAATAGATTTCTGAGTAACAAAACGTAACCAGGTGATACTTAACATATCAAGATGATATGGACCCTTTCAATCAGAAATATTTTTTTTTCGTTAATCTAATAAGATCACTAGGATGTGTCTAGCCATTTTGCTGCCTGGATAGTAAGTGAAACATTTCTACAAATTTTAATAAACTTAATTAGAGTTGTGTGCTGGCTAAAAGTCAAATTTTGTAGTTTGCAAGCATTTCTATATCTGCCCTTCTGCTCTATGGGAGGTTGCTGTACTCCCTAAGCCCACCTTAAATTCACCAATTTGCACATATATGACAGCACATAGGTTTTGAATGGTGCTACATGTTTTAAAGTGAGAAATGAGTAATCAGTGCTAGGTAATGTACATTCTGGCCCGGCTCCCATGAAACCATCTGAACACAATTCAAACTTTTCCTTTGCTATTCCTAAAGGACTGTTGCTTGTGGAAAGTTCAGGTCAACTGTCAGAAAAGTATTGATAAATATTAAAAGCTCATTAAGCAGTTTTGTATTGACCTCAGTTATATTTATATATGTTAATTAGATAACCTTTAGGTGGCTTTTTTTCTAATGAAAACAAGTCCAACTTTTTTAGCATGTCTTTATAATGTAACCCCTCCAGTCCCTTTATTAATAAAGTTGCCTACCTTGTAAAGTTCTGCCATTCATCATCACCATTTATTTATATGGCACCACTGATTCAGCTGCACTGTACAGAAGACTCATTCACATCAGTCCCTGTCCCATTAGAGCTTAAAGTCTAAATTCCCTAACATACACACACAGACAGAGAAAGACTAGGGTCAATTTTGAAAGCAGCTGATTAACCTACTAGTATGTTTTTGGAGTGTGGGAAGAAACCAGAGCACACCCACGCAAACACGGGGAGAACATACAAACTCCACACAGATTAGGTACATATTTTTCCCCTAGCCTTAACAATTTCACATTATATACTAATCTGTTGTGTGGGAAAGTATATAATGATTCTGGAAAATCCAAATATATTGCGTCTGCTGCATTTAGAAATTTATCCCCTAACAAATACTATATAATATTGGTCTGATATGTCTTTCATGGACCCATGCTAACATTGTGTTTATATATTTTCTTTTATATCTATTTATCTATGTATTTTATATTTATTTTAGCTACTACATATTCCCGAAAAAATATATGAAAAATATTATCCGCAATTGATGTCAGGTATCCTGGTGTATAATTTCCTTCCTATCATTCCTGCTCTTAATGTGGAAATTTAAGAAGGCGACGGCTGTACAGTGTATAAGTCTTTGTAAAGGACATTGTACAGCCGTCGCCTCCTTAAATTTACACCTTAAGAGCAGGAATGATAGTGTGTCCCTTCAAAGTGACGTCATTCTACTCTGCCGGCTTCTTCATTGGTCGCAATTGCTTTAAGTCTCTTTTTCAAGCAGTCTCTATTCCCACTTTGTTGGCAATGAGATCTACAGGCTCGTCATATCAGGGTATGTGGTGTCGTGTTTTACAGCGTTGTTATATTGACTGTCACAGCTGATTTTGCTAATACCAGACTAGGCTGCCAGCAATAGGGTTGGTTAAGCTATTAGGGAGCTGGGCATGCAGTTGTTTTAACATTCATTACCTGTTCTTTACAAGTATTACCGTTTTCATTGTTTACATCTTTTTTTATGTCAACAATTTGAATGTGGACATGTTAACCCTGTCCACATTTTACACGTGTTATTATGAATGTTGACATTATACTGTCAAAATTTTGAATGTCATCATTTCATATCCAACCCATTTGCAACCTGGAGCACATCATTTATCGATATTAACCTTGTATACATATATTGTTTAATTTTCCTTACATTCTAATTATCTCTCTTAAATGCCCTTTTTTCCACACATTAATGGCTTCACACAGCTAAAAATAACTTGACACCTGTTTAATAATAGAATGAGTTTAATATTTGGACGAAGGTGGTAATCAATCATTTCACTACACAACAATCAGTTGTGAAGCAATGAATTATTATTATTATTATGTAATTATTATTGCAGCAACATTTAAATATGTTTAACTTATTTTCTATGTTTTAATATAAAGTATAAAGTGTGTGAAACAGCTAATTAATGTTTCCAACATTCAAATTACATCAGTTTGGTATCATTTTGTTTGCAATTACATGAGAACATTTCCGACACTATTTATGTAGCGTTTGCACATTGCGAATGCTAGTTATAAATAACATCACATTCATACCCCAAATACCAAGCTCAGAGATGTCATAAAAGAGCCAGTTTATACAGGTCTAGAGGTGTGTTGAAGTCAAATAATTGTATGAAGTAAACTAAATTGATTAATATTGTTTTACTGTGTGATTGCGATTAATACGCTGTATTATGACGCAATCGCACGGATTCGTAACAAACACATTTACATTCGCACTTACACTTGTAAATAATATACAATTATTAAGGTTCCAATCCACATGTATTTATTAGTAAAATGTATTAGAGATTGTTTATACATAAATGATAATATAATTAAAGTATCTAAAGCTCAGGTTATATGAAATGTATCATGTGTAGTGTCATTTTGATCTGCACATTACCACCAGACATACATCCGCTACTATCGGCTAAGCGATCGCACCTTGCGTATGCTAGTTATGGATGATAGAGGATTAATGCTCAGAATGATATTGTGTTTGTAATGCTAATAGACCAGTTTGAACCAGCTTTTCGGAGGGAAAACACTTAGGCAGCTGTTGGAGAGTTGACCCCCACCCTTGGAGGGCATTGTTTGAAATTAACCTATGAACAGCAGGCAACTGGAAAATCATTAACCCTGAGCCAATGAAGACCCCTAGACATGATGCTTGTGTACATAGTGACATCATCAGTAGTTTTTTTCTATACTGAAACTGCATACTATCAAGTTGTTTTACCAGCTAGCTCTCTATCTGATCCTTACTACACAGACAACATGACGTTATCTTATCCTGGGTGAAGCTCATTAGAAAATGTAATGCATTCAGCATTTTTATACTTTCCTGCTTTATTGTAATATCCTTTATGCCATATAATGGCTTGCTGTAGTCCTGCTATATTTTGCAATTAAATATCTTTTTATTTTGGAACCACAAAAATCGCATTGGAAAATGTTTATTTGATAAGCGATAAAATGACTTTAATAGACGGGAGCCTGAAGAAGGACACCTGGCTACCTCAAGGAAAAATGAACAGTGGAATCAACCAATGGAACGTCGAGTTCTTGGGAGGTCAATACCCATCAACCTATGAATGTGGACCTTAATACTGTAACTGTGTATCTTTGTCATGTCTGTTATATTCTGTTCTGTATAGCAAAGTAAATTGTTAAATGTATCTAGGAAAGAAAGCTGGCAACAATAGGAAATGTTACTAGCAAAGTATGTATGTGACCGTTTGTGTATGTGTGATGTGAAGCTAAGGTAAGAGTTTGTATTGGAATACAATACAGATGGTTAATAATACTGTCTAGCATGGAGACTCTGTCTTGGCAAGCAACGTGGACGGTTAACGGTATCGTCTGGTTAAACGATCCAAACCATTAGAATATATTCTAATGGTTATTAGAATATGAGAATATATAGAGCATCTCTCTCTCTTGATATATAGATATATATATATATATATATATATATATATATATATATATATATGTGTGTGTGTGTGTGCATATCTATATATATATATATATATAGAGAGAGAGAGAGAGAGAGAGAGAGAGAGAGAGAGAGAGAAAGAGAGAGAGAGAGAGATATTTTGTATGTTATATCCTGTTTCTAGACAGGAAATTTGAATCCTCACTGTAAGTGGGAAGAGGATGTCACTTTAGAGATGTCCAGCTCCACAGATGCGCAATTCTGTGCTCCCTGTTATTGGTTACAGGGGGACACATTAAAACAGGATGAGAATGTGGTAGGACCTCATGGGTCTTCAATATACATTATGTGTAGGAAAAATGGTCATAAAATAATTGTGTATTGTGAGAAGTAGACAAAAACAACTGTCAAATGTGTACAAAGTTTGCCTAATGTTGACAGCTTTCATCCTGATATGCTAAATACAGTTAAATATCAGATTTGTATGCTAAGTTAAAGTATTTGTGAATGAAACATATCACATGTTTAAATGTGTGGCAGTATGAGGGCAAAGTTTGGTGTGAAAAAATAGTGCAGGCAGATAAAGATAAAGAAAATTGTTCCAAACCTGAGCATGCAACAGCACCACCCACACCTTTTGTAGATTATAAAAAAAGTATAGCCAGTGAAAACAGTGAACTAAGTAAATTTTACCCTGTTTTGTAAAATGGTAAATGTATTAGTGAAGGGGATGAGGATGAGCCTTTCTTTAATGTTTCCAGTAGCTCAACCATTTCAGTTATCTGCTCCAAACCCCAATAAAACTCTCCCACGTGCTAGTAAACACAGAAATAATCATTGTGCAGAAAAATAATTACAGCTATTGACCCTGGATGAAGTGATATTGAAGAATTACACCCAGAAAGATCAATAGCTGTTCCCAATGGTAAGTCAGATAAGGATAGAGAAGTTCCAGTCAGGAATATAGCCATACATTGTCCTTGGAATTGCATTCTATTACCACTGATTTCTCTGATCCTATAAAAGATTTAGCTCAAAGTCAAAATTTTATTGAGGATCTGGGGAAAGATTATAGGCCAAGTAATAAAGATTGGCGGATAGTGAGTAGAGCTTGTCTCCGTCCCAATACTGATATTCCAAATTTTATCATAAACTTTAACTGATGAGGACAATTAGACAAATACAAAGAACATTAATATCCTACTCAATCTATACCTTCCTGTGGTAAAAAATTGACACAAAATATTTACCATTAAACAAAAGGATAGTGAAAGTGCTGTAGATTACTTTGTAAGGGCAATGTCATATATGGCTATGTACAATGGAATCCAAGACATCAAGATAATGCTCACCATAGCGAAGTAGTGGTGATAGTTTTAATGGATGGGCTAAAAGAAAATGTTAAACTGCCATTCCAAATTGGAGAGGTAAAACAGTAGATGCTTTCCTGGAGTCTGCTATTAGTCATTTTGACGACTATGTAGTATATCTAATGACTGATTTTTATTTTCTGTTGAATTCATGTAGGACAATGTGAATATTTTATGTAACCTTGTAATGTAATCTCAAAGTGTGCTTTGCTAAATGAAATTTGAGTTTGAAGTTATGCAAGTGTCACTAATCTGTTGAAAATAGCCAGACCACGGAGAGATAGGAACTTAGAGGAGTTTGAAGCTCCAAAGTTGAAAACCATCTAGCCACTCAAGCAGTACAGAGGTGAGAATTCAAGGTCCTGTGAACATTCCTGATTTCAGAACATCCCTAGCTCCCTTCAAAAGCCCTGTGACATTTGGGAGATCAATCTGTCCTTATTGACAGCTAAACTCCAAAGGTGGGGGGTAAGAGCTATGTGGCAAAAAGGTTTAAAATCTTCTGAATTAGACAATAACGTGTGCATTTTCATGAGGGGGTCTATCAAGACTGAAATGTCTCATTTTCCTCAATTGTGTTCCCTCACACACCAGATCTTAACTAGTAAGTAGTAACTGTGATTTTATTTCCTATTTTATTTTCTGAAACTTATTTGTGCAAATATTTTGTATGTCTTATTATTAATTTTTGTAACTAAGCCTTGGAACCATTTTCAGATTAAATCAATTTAATCTAGTGTGTTCTCCATGATTCTTTGTGAATTTACGAAGCCCAGGGAGGCTCATCCTACATGTATATATGATTTAAATGAAACATTAATAAGTGGTTCTGGTAAATGTAAGGAAACCATAATAAATTCTTTGTGGTGGCATAAGAGGAGTATTCATTGCTAAGTGACTAAGGTGACGCCAGTCACGGCCAGCTGTTCAGATTGCTGTATCTGGGACAGGCTGGGCATTCGTGACAGTCATGATAAAAATATCACTGGAAAGAAGGAAATGTAGAGCGATAAACTAATGGCAGTCAGTATACTAGGTTTACAGCAACAGTTTTCACTACAGCGAAGGCAGGAGTACAAAAAAAAATGTTTTTGCGAGAGAGAAGAACATCTTGCTAAACAGTGTAAAATGGATAAGAAATCTCTCTACACTCATGCGGATCACAGGAGACAAGACATTTTGTTAAGAATTGATAATAGACTAGAGAGAGCCCAACATCAGGGGCGTACTCACTTAATGGCAGCAAGTGTCATGGGTATGTATGCTAATCCCTGAAATCTGGGCTACATCTGTAATCTATATATGGTTAAATTAACCAAGAACAAAGAACCAAAAGCAGGAAAATTAATATATCTGGTACTAATCAAACTTTTCTTGTAGACACAGAGGCGGCAAGATCTTTTTAAACTCTCCTCTAAATTTGTCTATCACTAAGGGAACCGTTCCAGCTGTGGAATACATAGGAGAAGTGCATCATTTGCTCTTGACTGCACCAACAGAAGTTATTATTGGGCCATTCCATAAAAAACAAAGTTTTCTTCTAGCGTCAGCGGCTCCTAATAACTAAATGACTGAGATTTATTATGTAAAATGGGATATGTAATTTACTGTATCTTTAACGGCGTGTTTTCAAATATTCCAGGAAACCATGCACGGGATATACAAGGTATACTGGACACTCGGGCACGGGCTAATATTGTACTCCTCTGTAGTAGAGCCAAATCCATTACAGTTATACGAAAGGTTGTCACATATATGGACTAAAGATGGACAGGAAACTGGATTCATGGCTCACAGTGCTCCTGGTATGACTAAAAAGAATGGATGAGGGGTTACAGATTAGTCCAAGATTTAAGGGGGATTAATAAAACAGTTAAGAGCCAACTCCCCACGGTGTCCAATCTAGCTGTCATTCTGATACAAATTTTATTTTCTACAAACCATTACTATTATTGATCCTTGCTCTATTTTCTTCTCTGTCCCTCTCCATCCTGACTGCCAGTACCTCTTTGCTTTCTCTTATAAGGGGGTACAGCATATATGGATCAGATTGCCCCGAAGGGTTTATAGAAATCCCCAGTATCTTGTCTTGTCCCTTGAATGACTGTTTACCATCTTCTCAACCAAGCAATACTAAAACGCTTATTGATTAATTAATCACATACAGGACACAAGATTGTAAAGGAAAAATTACAGCCATGCCAGACAAAGGTCAAATATTTGGAACACTGTCTCACCCAGGGGCTAAGACATTTGACAACGGACAGGAGTAAGGCTATACACTACATGACATTGCCGCTAAACCAGCTGCAGATGTTTACTTCTATACTGTACTGAAGCTGCTAGTTGTGCTGCAGGAGTCTTGACTCAAAAACATGGTGATGCTAATGGACCGATAGAATTCTACAGTGCACAATTGGACACTGTGGCAAGATCTCTCCCTATGTGTTTAAGAAGTGTAGCAGCAACTGCTCTACTAGTAAATAAGATGATGTTTTTACTGCTAAAAAAATTGTTCAGGAATTTGTTTGTAGGTTTGGTATCCCCAAAATCATTAAAAGTGATTGGGGAACAAGTTTTACTGGGGATATCTTTCAGCTTATGTAGAAGCTCAATGGTATTGATAGTAAGTTACGCACTCCCTATAGGCCACAAGCCGGTGGGAAAGGAGAGAGGGTAAATGGTACTATCAAGAACAAATTGAGTAAGATGATGGCTGAAACTGAATTGGCATGGCTGGAAGCATTTCCACTAGCTCTCCACAGCATCAGAACCTCTCCTAGACCAGCTCTTAACCTGTCATGTTTTAAAATATTTTTTGGCAGACAACCTCACTGATGGTAGATTCCCAAAATGATTTAAAATGTAACGATGAAGTGACTGTTAAATATCTTATAAAAAGGAACAAACAGTTGAGACAGTAACAATGGAATTTCAGTCTACTGTCTTCTGATATGCCAGACACTGACTGTCATGATGTTGAACCTGGAGAATATGTCATGATCAGCAATTTCCTATGCTCAGGTTGTATAATAGACAGATGGGAAGGCCCTTACCAAGTGTTGATGACCAGCACCATATCTCTGAAAGTAGCAGAAAGAGACACTTAGATCCATTTCACCCACTGGGGAAAATGAAACAATCCAGCAAAGGTTCAGACAAGGCTGAGGCTGACACTACAAACCCATCAATCTTGCATCTGTTCCGTGAGATTTAAAATCGCAGTCAACAACATGTGAGCCAAGGATATCGCAAGGTCTACTCTCCAATCATTGAGCAATAGTTCTTATGTTTTTCTTTTTCTATTATTTTTCTCATCCTTTATTTTTTCTAGGACAATTCGTTATTGCAACAGTGATCAGGTAATAGAGATTGGTTCGGATGATGATACTGATGTTGTGGAGATGAAGGAGAATATGTTAGTCCAACCTAACACTTTATTTAATTCAGGTGTAAAGAAAAGGCCTGCTAACCTTGGAGCTCGGAGAGAGTGTGAAGAGCTATTATCTGAAGAATATTGTATTTGTAGGTACCGTGACCCTATAATCGAAGTGAAGTGCGATGTCAGTCAAATAATAATTTGAACCCGGGAGAACATCCATTAGATGGTTATCATTCATTGGTGGCTAAGGTTTTAAATCAAGCTGAATGCTGAGTGTGTTCTCACTTGCCTCAGAGACAAAATAATGTAGGACTAGTACCCTTTCTATTAAATATCCCTGAGGAACTCAAAGTACAGGGGGGAGTCCAATAGAAGGGAGAAATAATCTCCTAGATTGACACTTCATCAATACTTGGTAGACAAGTCTCTGTTGTGTCTGAACTTTATATACGCAAAGAAATTTGAGTATTGGGAAGCAGAATGGAATGATCAAACAATAACCTGCTCCACAAGTGTTGATGAAAGATCTAAGCACAGTTATCCAAAAAGGCTGAGGGGTACCATAAACGATTAATAGACATGAGAAAGTTTTGGTTGGATAGTTCCTCTGGATTACTGTTTAAACGTTATCCAAGCTGAAACTTGTCTTAAACAAATTAAAATGCTAGGTATGGGTAATGTCATGAACATAGAGAACTTACAGTTATTTATAAGGGATAAATCATAACTGCAGTGTAAATATGTTATATCAAATTAATCCATTGATAAGTTTAGCTAAAGTGTAAAATGTGAAGACAGAAAGTCTTTTGTATGCGTATTTGCACATTCCAATGTGAGAAGATAACCATGTCACCTGTAGCAGCTTCAAATGGTTCTTGCTGTGAGATATATCCTGACACAAGTTAGTTTTTGGACACCTGAATAGACTTTGTGGGGCCGGACACAGCTGGAGATCCTTACGGCCCAAGGCAGCATTTTGAAGGCCTGTACAGGTATATAGAAATATGAGCGTCAAAGGAAATTGTTTTCATAGTTTCTATTTTGGGATATCCGGGTGCCCCTCCATACTGAGAAAATCACACCAGGGTTGTGAATGACAGGTACGGGTGGTATCTGGGAACTGCTAAAATCACATATCTTTGTAAAAGGTATGTCACATTGTCAAAATTTTATCACATTTGGTATCAAAAGATGGACAAAGTCATAAAGGTTTTAATAGTAATAAAATTGGGTCTGTGTGATGCTCCACAGAAAAGTTAGGTCACATGGTAGAATTGAGTAGTAAATCAGACAACATGCAAATGGTGATTGAAAAAGTGTCACAGGCCACAACCCCCTGGGGGTAGGAAGAGGTGTGGAAGTGTCTTTAAAAGGCTGACAATAAGTACAGCAAATGGCCAGACTTTTTGGTAAATCAATACACATTGATAAGCTGTCCATCTTCCAAGCCAATTTCCCTTGGCCAGAAAAGGCAATTCACGTAAGTGCTACTCTGAATGTAACCCCTTTTATTTTAAACTGTTTTGCTTGTTATGTCAATCTTTTACATAGTTGATGAGGTTGAAAAAAGACACCAGTCCATCAAGTTCAACCTATTTTGGATCTCCTGCGATCCTGCACTTATATTTGAAATTAATCCAGAGTAAGCAACTGCCAATCTGTTTCAATTCTGAAAATCCCCCCAGACTCAATATTGCAGTCCTATTTTTACCCTATATCCACTACTATCCTTCATTTTAATTAACGGTCGTATCCCTGGATACACCTTTCCGCTAAAAAATTGTCTAACCCTTTCTTAAACATATCTATTGAATCTGCCATCACAACCTTCCCTGGCAATGAATTCCATATCTTGACTGCCCTTACTGTAAAGAACCCCTTCCTTTGCTGGTTGTGAAATTTCCTCTCCTCTAACCATAGGGGATGACCGCGTGTCCTGTGTATGGTCCTTGGGGTAAAAAGTTCCCATGAAAGCTCTTTGTATTGACCCCTAATGTATTTGTACATAGTAATCATATCTCCCCTTAGACGCCTCTTCTCTAAAGTAAACATGCCTAAATTGGCTAAACTTTTCTCATAACTTAATGACTCCATACCCTTTATCAATTTTGTCGCCCTTCTCTGAACCCTTTCTAGTTCCAAATTATCTTTTTTTATAGAGAGGTGCCCAAAACTGTACTGCATATTCAAGATGAGGTCTTACTAACGATTTATACAGTGGAAAAATTACACTGTCTTCCCTTGCATCTATGCCCCTTTTTATGCATGCCAATACTTTGTTTGCCCTTGCAGCTGCTGCTTGACATTGAGCACTATTGCTAAGTCTACTGTCTACGATCACTCCCAAATCCTTTTCCATTATAGATTCTCCTAAATTAATTCCATTTAATTTATAGATTGCGTTCTTGTTTTTGATCCCTGAATGCATAACCTTACATTTATTTGTGTTAAACCTCATATTCCATTTGGCCGCCCAATCCTCCAGTTTATTTAAGTCCCTCTGTAGAGAAGCTACATCTTGCTCTGATTTTATTACCTTACAGAGTTTAGTGTCATCTGCAAAAATAGAAACTTTACTCTCCAAACAATCACCAAGGTCATTAATAAATATATTAAAAAGGAGTGGCCCCAGCACGGAACCTTGAGGTACTCCACTTAAGACTTTTGACCAATTAGAAAATGTTCCATTTATCACAACCCTTTGTTCCCTATTCTCTAACTAGTTTTCGATCCTAGTACAAATTTTGATTCCTAGACCCAGTTCCCTTATTTTGTAAACCAACCTCTTGTGTGGCACTGTATCAAAGGCCTTTGCAAAATCTAAGTAGACCATATCTACTGTGCTGTCCTGGTCTAAGTTCCCACTAACTTCCTCGTAGAAACTAATTAGATTAGTTTGACATGACCTATCCCTCACAAATCCATGTTGATTCCCACTAATAATTTTATTGCGTACCAAGTAATCCTGAATACTGTCTCTTAAAATACCTTCCAGTAGTTTCCCCACTATTGATGTCAGGCTTACAGGTTTATAATTCTTTGTTTGTGATCTCGTCTCCTTTTTTAAACAACGGCACCACATCTGCTATTCACCAATCCCTTGGTACTGAGCCTGATGAGATTGAATCTCTGAAAATTAAGAATAGCGGTCTAGCTATTTCCGAGTTTAACTCCATAAGGACCCTTGGGTGTATGCCATCTGGACCTGGAGCTTTATTTATCTTAATATTCTTTAGACGCCTTTGGACTTCTTCCTCTGACAACCAAGTATTAATTAATGGAATGGTTTCATTTCCATTTTTATGTATTACTCCTGCCATTTGTTCCTCTCTGGTAAATACTGAAGAAAAGAAAGTGTTTAATACCTCTGCTTTTTCCTTAGTATCATTTATCAATTCACCCATCTCACTTTCCTAGGGGTCCTATATTATCTTTTTTTAATCCTTTTGCCATTTATATACTTAAAAAACTTTTTGGGGTTTGTCTTACTTTCTTTTGCAACGTGTCTTTCATTTTGTAATTTAGCCAATCTAATTTCCTTTTTGCATGTTTTATTACATTCCTTGTACCTACGGAAAAACTCCTCTGACCCTTCAGACTTAAACAATTTAAATGCACGCTTTTATTTGTTTATTCATTATTTTTTTATATCTGTATGACCTGTACTTTTGCATAATAAATCTATAATTTAATATGTTGCATCCTTGATACTCTAACAAATCCATTAGCATGTTATGAAGAATATAGCTCGGCCAAGTTAACCCTTTGAATGTCAGTGTGTGATTTGTTGAAACATTTGATTAACAAGCTGTGTGTGCTTGCATTTACATTTGTGTAACTGTCTGAAGGTGTGAAGAGTTAACCCTTTGCTGGTGTGGGTCTTGCTAGTCTGTGGATAGCTAGAAGCCTTGTGTGCCAGTGTGGGACAGTATATTTGGGTCCTATTGCCCGTGTTCAATAAGTAGTGGCAAACCTGAAGTGTGTGAAGTGTGAGCTCTGTTTGGGGGCGATTCAGTAGGTCTATAACCTGTGTGATAGGTAAAGAGAGACTGCGGGCTGGAATCGTGTGACCTCAGATAGCAAACACCCCAAAGTTACGGCAGCTGGGAGCGTTTTCGTGACAGGTAACTTTACCAAGACTTTGTATAACACCATAACGGACTGTTTTGTACCTTATATCCTGCAAGATTATGTACATTACATTTGTGGACATAGGACTTACAAATAGATAACTTCGAGCTCCAAAGGTATATGTTTTATAGGAAATAAAAGTTCCTTAAATAAGGACTATTTCCCATGATAAAATGACTGGCATTCACAGAACAATCTGACCTCCATGCGTACAGACACAGTATAAATATGGAGTCAGAAGAAATATGATCTCAGGGAAGAACCCTTTAGCAGCAAATTTAATCACCAAAGCCACAGGGTTTAAGTTTTTGATTGCATTGGACCACACCATGACTACTAGGGGAACCCTAAATTATCTAATATATATAAGCCTAGTGGCGTGTGTTAGTCTGTGTGTGTGTGAAAAAAAAAAACCAAGCTGCAGTGCCACCTGCTGGGCGGAGTTATACACTGACTTACTAAATTCTTAGTGTGTGTGGAAAAAAAACCTCAGAAAGAGCTGAAATTTGGTATACTAAAATGTTTTTAATTTGTTAATTTAATTTGTTAATTGTTAAAAGTGTTTATAAAGATTTTAAAAATATATATATATATATTTCTTGAAGGAGAAGTGACAGTTGGGAGTGGTTGGTGGTTGCCGGGGTTGACAGTTGGGAGTGGTTGGTGGTTGCCGGGGGTGACAGTTGGGAGGGGTTGGTGGTTGCCGGGGGTGACAGTTGGGAGGGGTTGGTGGTTGCCTGGGGTGACAGAGCGAGAGGAGTGTGATACTCAGGACCGCTGAGAGAGATCCCTGTGTCTGGATAGACATATGGATAGATGTGGCGATAAAGATGAAGGATGAGGTGATGGAGCAAAAATGATGAGGTGGTGACATGTGGACAAAACCACGTTAAAAAAGGGCGCTTGCGTCGGGAAGTAACGCTCTTCCCCTTAAGTAGCTTGATTTGACTAGAATGCATGAGTATCATGCACGGGTTAACTTGTAAATATATGTAAGCCTTGGCTAAAGAAATTGATAACATTACCAATATGTATGATGGCACATTCAGTTATGGGTAAGGAGCTGCAAGCTTACAAGAAGGACATAGTACAGCATAGAATGGTACTAAATTATCTCACTGCAATTACTGGAGAATATTTTGTGATATTAGCCATCCAATTTGATGGTAATCTTATGTGTTCTTGCTGTATTGAAATGTGATAAACATTCGACTGAGGTGACCCCACCACCAATGACAAAACTAGTTCACAAACTATGCTTCAATTCTTTTGAATTTCAAGCTGCCTTTACTCATTCCATTCCCAAATTTTCACACTAGCCCATTTTCTCATACAATATAAAACTTAAAGTCTACAATTGGAAGAATGCCAGAATATATAAAACTGGGGACCTCTTTAAAGGCTCTGAAATACTTCTCCATCCCAACATCACTCAATGGTCCAACTTTCTTTCCACAGCAACACATCCATCCAAACCTAATTTTGGACTTCATTGGGAAGAGTACTTTTGGACAAATATAGAGATGTAGAAATATTTTAACCTCTTCAGCCCATTATGTAAAGCCTATAAATATTTGTGTCATGTAGAAATGTTACGTTATCTAATGTATACAGTCCTTGCTGCGCTGCATAGAATAGAATATTTCCCTATATTTCTCCTATAAGAACGGAGGTCCCAATAAGTTTCTTAATGTACGTAGAATAATGGCTAAAATTAAAACATTTTTGAAATGGCATATTCTAAATGCTTGCCTACACCTTGAAATTGTGAACTAAGGGGAGGAAGTGGAACATTTCTGCCTTTGTTCCCATACTTGACAAATATTGTAGTGCTGCTTTTAATGTATCTCCCTTAAATCGCATCATTGCCTTTGTTTAAAAATTGTTATTTAAGAATCTCAAATTACAAACAAGCATAGAAATTGAGTAAACTGCTTTGGGTTGTAATCAGTGAAAATACCAGATAAACAAAGAAACAAAACTTATATTATCTGATAAGAGTAGGAGGAGGAGAGATGGGATACTGAGCAGGAAGTGTACTTGAGGTAGCAGAGCGATGCAGGTTTTTTTTTAAGAGGGAGGAGCATAATGGGGCAGTAGAAGGATCATCACTTCAGGGCAATCCGAGAGTCAATGCTGAGGAGACTACAGAAATAGCAAAGGAGCCTAGATGTGATGACATTTTTCATCCTTATCAAGCAGGTGATGAGTGATTTCTTCCAATCTGGCTATGGGCCATACAAAATATTTCAGCAAAAAGAACTGGGGGGGGGTCAGTCTGCTTCTAATATTTAGTGATGAGACAGCAGGCAGCAACAAGAATATGGGAGGATAAGTTCATGGAGTGTTTATCTGCATCAGGAATAGGATGGACTGGACATGGAAGGAACCAGGAGTGTAGGGTCCGGATTTTGTCCCAGAAAGAGAATACCTTTGGACAGGATCACCAGATATGCATATACATTCCAATTTGGCCACAACCCTTCCAAGAAAAAGAGGAAGCAGTAGGGTAGATTTAAGCGACTTTGTCAGGAGTGCGATACCATCTATAGTACATTTTACAGGCATTGTCTTTAATCAGAGTAGAGAATGAGCTAGAGGATATCTAGGCCCTGATAATTTACCAATTATCCTCCTCTGGGTTGGTGTCAAATCCCTCTCCCACTTCTTCTCATGTCTGTTCCCTGGAAGTAATAGGGAGGATTTCGAATGGCCACGTAACTGTAAAAGTAATGCGGCCAATTGAATGCCCACTATTATCGTAATATCAGTAATAGTGCGCATAACTACCGTTAATGCGGTAATTTCAATGCCAGCTTTTTGCTCGTGGCTCCCAGCGAGCAGAAATCTGTGTTAAAATTACTGTATTAACGGTAATACACTTAGCGAGGCGCTATTCTGGGGGGAATTTAATTACTCCCATAGACTGTTAAGAAGTACAATATAAAGCAATGAGAACATGTCTATCCTCAAGGATAATGAGAGACAGAGCCTCTCAAATGTGGTGGCAGAGTGAGGTTTCCTGCCTGACAGGAGAGATTGTGTAAAATACAGGAGTACAGGATACTAAAAAATTTGAGTTTGAGGTTAGATAATTTGGCACAGAGGTCAGTACAGGAAGTAAGCCCTCCTGTGCTAGGAGGTCTCCAACAAACTGAATCTCGAAGCCCAGCCACGTGATTCATCCAGGTGGACTGAATTGGTATGTAGTCAGGATTGTTACATAGGCTTGTAATGTACAGAGGAGCAGGAGATATAGAAATGTGGTGTTTACAAGTCTCCAAGATCTTTGCTGAGAAAGACAAGGTGGGTGAGAGTTTATTATGAGATAGCCTGTGAGTTTTTGGGAAGCCCCAAATACCATTGAGCACATTGAGTTGGATAGATTTAGATTAAATATCTGCCAGGAAAGGGAGGTCAGGGGAGTGAAAGAGGCCACAATTTGGGTACAGTGAGCAGTCCAATAATATGATTTCAGATCATAAAACCCTCTGTCCCCTTGAGTCATGGACTTTTTAAGAATAATAAATTTGATTCTGGGAAACTTGCTGTTTCAAATAAATTTTGCCAAACATTTTTGAATGGCAAGAAGATCCGAGAGGAGGTCCCAAAATAATAGGATTTGAAACATATAGGAGGGAACTTTAGGGAGGAAATAATTTTCATGACAGTAATCCTGCCCAGCCACAAAATAACCAGAGAGCACCAGGAGAAAAGTAATCTTAGCAAACAAACCTAGGAAATTCACCTGGAAGAGGGACTAATAGGAGCGGTGATATAGACTCCCAAGTACTCCATCTTGTTATGCTGCAGTTTAAATTTAAAGAGAGGGGTAAGATGTTAACCTTCTCAGGGGGTAGATTGATCAGGAGGGCATCATATTTTACTATGTTATATGCCTTATATATATGTGCTGGCTATTGTGTGCAACATTATAGCCATGTGTGATGTTTCACAAAATTGACATCCAGAAGGAGGTTCCTTGGGTGGAAGTGGCTAAAGTTGCTTGTCAGGAAGAAGATGACATTGATAATGGTCCTCCGAAATCACAACGTTATTCCTTCTTCAAAGCATATGTAATTTCAAGCTCATTTCATATAAGTACCTTTTGGGTTAACTTACATTGTAATGCTTACAATAAAGGTACAATTAACCAAATATTTTTTTTTTCTTCAAAACAGTGCATTTAGTCGGAAAAAAGGCAAATTAGGGACACACAGAAGCAAAAATTAATTTTGTTTTGGCTCAATATTCCCAGTGCTGCTGCACCATGGCTGCCGCCAAGTCACCAGAGCAGAGGATGGAACAGGCACAGAAACAGATGATCTGCCTGCTTGGGCTCCTCAGCAGCAGCATGTGTAGCAGGTGTAGTAGGTGCCATAGTGTCTGGTGTTATGCTACTATGTTTGTCCAAAAGATTTAAGATTGTGTCAGTCAATTTTTCAAACTTAGTATGATAATTTGTGAGTTTCTGGCATATCTCATCCATTTTTGATTGTACATTGGTGCTATTCACTTTATTTTTTTAAATAGTGTCAGATTTACACTCTCATGAGATACAGTTGCAGTACTTTCACTTTCCTGAGGTGCCTCTTGCTTTTCGCAAATTATCACAAGATTCCACACCAGGGGGTTCATATTTGCCGTTCCCGGGATCCTCAGCTGTACAGCTCACATAATGGGAGAAAAAAGCTAATTACAATCATGGGTGTTTTATTCCATGCCATCTAATTTTTAGCATCATATAGGTAGATTAGTTTACTAGTAAACTCATTACACACATTAGTAATTTTACATGTGAAATGCATACTATTTTTTCATGTGTGTATATATGGGGTCATTTAGAGAAAAATAAAATAACTAAATGGATTAACAATACTCATACAGTGCAACTTCATTTATTTTGCTTCATGGAAATTTGGCATATGCATCCATATAAATCCATTGGATTATCACAGTAAATACATAGTAAACTTTACCATAGGGCCTGATTATCCAAAAGGCTGAATATGCTGCAGTCTAGGGCCCTAAGCTTTAGGTGGAGGGTGTTGACAAATTGTTAAGATCCTTTTAAAAAATAGAGATGATATTTGAAAACACAGGAACATTTAAAGAAAATTTTTGCTGATTTTAATAAAGGTGTTCAGCTGTGTTAACGTGGATGTTTAGCCACGACGCCTTTGCAACTTAAACAGGTTGCTGTTTATTAAAGATGGTAACAGCAGTAGAATATATGCAGTTACTCACAATTGCTTGTAGAACAGCAGTATTCAACAGTAGTGTTTCAGTAATCAGGCAGCAACAATATTATGCAGTACACACTTGAATATAGATATGCAGATGGGTTGGTAATGCACTGTTACACATATGCTGCAGGCACTTTCTATGTGCTGCATATCCGTGTAGTATGTTGTAGTGGTACAGAACTTCCAGTTTTGGGGTTTCGGACCATGCTCAGTAGCGCAAATCAGACGCAGGCGTCCTGCCAAACTTCCTGTTCTCTACTAAACCACTGTGGAAAACAGGTAACCTAGAAAACGAGGAGACAGAGCAAAGCGCTCCTATATGCTAACAAATTTAACTCATTTGAATAGCTAATGCATGTATTGTGATAATATATTTACATGAAGGTAATTGTGTGAATTGAGGTGAACTGTCACAAGTGTTTATCAATATATATATATATATATATATATATATATATATATATATATATATAGTGAGTGATAATATGATGGAGCACCTTGCCATAAGGCAAAAGTGATAACTAAGTGGCTCGAGGATCAAAAAATTTAAATTGAAATTTTGGGTCCATGGCCAGGAAACTCCCCAGACTTTAATCTCATTGAGAACTTGTGGTCAATCTGAAAACTAATACTTGTGTCATTCTCAAAACTTTTGGCTATAACTGTATGTTTTCCCAACCGTCTGCTAAATTGACTGACTATTAAATCGGACATTTCCTTGTCTTTGATCACTTACTTAACTATGAAATTCAAATTTCCATATTGCATGCAGTAGAGCCCTCCTCTGTTTGTAGCACTGCTCATCCACACATCCAGGTTCAAGTTCTTACTGAATATATAGTGAAAGCAAAGCTTAGATTGCTGATAATTCCATTGTCATCTACAGTTCTTAATAA
Organism: Mixophyes fleayi; assembly: GCF_038048845.1. NCBI lineage: Eukaryota > Metazoa > Chordata > Amphibia > Anura > Limnodynastidae > Mixophyes > Mixophyes fleayi. The sequence continues at coordinate 152,191,870 of NC_134406.1, forward strand.
AATGGAAGGGAAGGCTCTGGGGGCCGTCTGTTGCCCAATACTGGTTTAGACAATGAGTTGTACTGTACATGTTATGCTTTAAGTACATTTATCAATTGCAATCTTTTTAGGCATTATTTTAATTATACATTTATATTAATATTTTTATCATCTGCATTGCATAAGTTTAATTTTATGTAGATCTGCTCCTTGTAATATTTTACTTTGACCATTAGCTACAATATTCTGTCACCTTTATTTTTATAAAACAGAAAGGGCGCAATGAACATGAAAAAAATGTATAGACAACAAAATGTAAAGACAACAGAAATGTTTATAGCTCCTTTGAACATGTAAGTGGAAGTACCGCGGGATAGTATACCAGAAGGCGTGAGGAGGGAAGAGCAAGTAAAACTAATTCTTACCCTAGAATTCCCTATGTATGCTGGCAGTCCTCGGCAAGCTGTCCAGATAAAACGATGAGTCTCCTATGAATAGAGGCTCCGGAGTGTCCGGGTATCTCGTGTAGCCGCGTCTTGGAACGCGGAAGTGATAGGTTGACCCGCACAAGTACGGTGGCTGATTTGGTACAAAAATGTGGTCCAACGCGTTTCATCCAGATAGGACTTTCTCAAGGATATTTTTAGAAAGGAATTGGAGGGTTCTTATGGGTCCTGCCTCTTCCTGATTGGGTAAATACTTTAATAGTAAGAAATGCATGTAAATGTGGTACATAGATAAAGGAATGAATAAAAATGGATAAAAATGGATAAAAATGGATAAAAACAGGCAGTTAAAAATACCAATAAACAAAGAAAAAGTAAAAGTAGAAGTAGAAGTAAAATAAAAATAAAAATAAAAATAAAAATAAAAATAAAAATAAAAATAAAATAAAAATAAAAATAAAAATAAATGAATGAAAATTTACAAATTTAAAAATGAACCTAAATCAAAATCACTGTTAAGACCAAATGGCATAAGGGTTCTCATCATATAAATCCATTTGGATTCCAACCGTGATATATTTTCCAGATAGTTTCCACCTCTCCAAAATCTGTTAACATGTTGTATTCCCAAAAATTTTAGTTGTTTTGGGTTGCATTTCGGATTGTTAATAAAATGATTGGAAACACTATGAGTTTTGAGTTCTTTTTTGATGTTATAGAAATGTTCGGCCACTCTTGTTTTAAGGGTACGTTTTGTTCTACCAATATATTGGAGGCCACAAGTGCACTCCAACATGTAAATGACTCCTTCTGTATGACAACTGATAGCTTGTTTAATGTAAAATGTTTTACCATTAGATGTAGATTTGAATTGAGTGATAGCTTGAGTCTGAGTTATATTGCAATCCTTGCATGTTTTGCAATTTAAGCAATAATAAAAACCTTTTTTCTCTGTTTTGTTTGATTCTGTTGGAGAGAAAGGAATAAAACTCTTGGTTAATATTTGTCGTAGATTTTTTGCCTTTTTGTATATAAATCTTGGATTTACAGGTAGAAAGCTAATAGTTTCCTGATCCAGTTTTAAAATATGCCAGTGTTTACGAATGATGTCTTCTATTTCTTTAGAGTTGCTATTAAATTGGGTTATGAAAGAAATCTCTGGAGCAATAGTTTTTCCTTTTTTCTTTTTGTATTCAAGCATAGTAGACCTTTCTGAATCTCTTACTTTATTCAGAGCTGAGTCTACCAGATTTTCATCATATTTCCTTTCTACGAACTTTAATCGTAAAGTATCACTTTGTGTTTCGAAGGTATCTTGGTTGGTACAATTTCTTTTCAGTCTCCTGAATTGGCCTGATGGTATGTTACGTATCCAGCCTCTATGATGATTACTTGAGGCTAGGAGATAATTGTTAGTGTCAACTTCTTTAGTGTAGGTCTTGGTTTTGATAGAGTGGTCTTCAATATATATAGTTAGATCTAAAAAATTAACTTGTAAGGGGCTGGCTTCAGCTAAAAATTCCATATTAAGAGTGTTACTATTAATGTATTTAAGGAATTGCTGGAGAACTTCGTTACTGCCATCCCATACAAAAAAGACGTCGTCTATGTACCTCCGCCACTGTATTAAGTTCTGAGTGAAAGGATTATTATTCCATATGGAGTCATCTTCCCACTTGGCTACAAACAAGTTTGCATAGCTAGGGGCAAAACGAGTCCCCATAGCTGTGCCAGATATTTGGTTGAAGAATTGGTCATTGTACCAAAAGTAGTTATGTTGCAGTATGTATTCTATAGAGCTCATTATGAAATTAATCTGTTCATTCTTCAGGTCGGTATGGTTGCATAAATAATGGTACGAATGTGAGCAGCCATCTACATGGCGAATGCAGGTGTAGAGAGACTTAACGTCACAAGTACCAAGTATGTAGGTATCCTTCCATTCCATATGATTCAGGGTATGAAGGAAGGATGTGGTATCTTGTATATAACTTCTTTGTTTGGAAACCAATGTTTGTAGGTAAAAATCCACATATCCAGATAGATTAGCTGTAATTGAATTAATCCCCGAAATAATCGGTCGACCTGGAGGGTTGCACAGGTCTTTGTGAATCTTTGGCAAGTGGTAAATCACCGGGATTTTAGGATTTTTAACATAAAGGTAATCAAACTCTTTTTTAGATAGAATACCCAAATTTTGGCCTTCTTCCAACAAATCAACCAATTCATGTTGGTACTGAGTGGTAGGGTCTTTTGGTAATGGTTGGTAGGTGTCAGTATCCGAAAGTAATCTTTCTAGTTCCTTCGTGTATTTTTCTTTGTCCATAACCACAATGCCCCCACCTTTATCAGCTGGTTTTATGATGATATCCTTATCCTCCTTTAGTTGTTTAACAGCTGATATTTCTTCTTTGGACATGTTGTATTTCATTTTAATTTTATCGGGTAGATTTTCTAGGTCTTTTTCAACCATTCTCTGGAATGTCTCAATAGATGAACCCTTAGTAAAATTTGGATAAAAATTATATATTATATATTGCCGTTTGTACTATAGGGGCTGCATATTAGATGAGCGCTTACCTCTTTTTTTATTGATACCTTTTAATATGGATAGCAGCTCTCAACCTCCCACTTACATTGCACATAGAAGCAGGGGGATCAATACTGAAGATCTTTTTTCCACCACAGACGGACAATGGGTCAATAATATACCATCCAATAATGATTTTTGTTCCCAATATCTTCATTTTGAAAAACTCTGTCAAAAAGAAACCAGGCAATGGTGGGAAATTATTACTCTCACCAAGTATCTGGAAAAAGGTCTTATTCCTAGGGGACTGAGGATAAATAAGAACCCTACATTTACTCCCTTTAATCAAGATTTTTTCTCCAAATGGAATACAATCTTAGACTCATGCTCTAAACAACTGATTGAACTTATTATTTTGGACAGATCATCTTCTCTAGAATCTCTAGAACTAGAAATCGCCTCTCTAGATAAAACTTTTGAACCCATTAAAGAAATGGAAGATTTCAAAAAACTGAATATATTAACTCAGGACAAAATACAGAAATTGGAACAAAGTATTAAAATCACTAAACAAAAAAAGTATGCTAGAGATGTGGAGGAACATAAAAACGATGACCCTTCTGTCATGAGACAAAAAATATTGTCCAATACTTCACAAAAGAAACCAATCATCAATAGCACCAACCCAAAAAATTTCTACAAGCAACAAGTTAAGACTAGGAATAAACCACTAATCTTATATCCTCCAGCTAAATCTCATACTGAAAGAATATATCAACCCTATAACAATAAATTTTTCAGTTATTCACCTTTAGGAAACAAGAAAGAAAAAGATACTCTCATTAAAAACTCTTTTAGGAATGGTGAAAACAACGCCAAGAAAGATATGGAGATTACCTCTCTATCCCTAATTCAAAATATAACCAACCATGCCACCACTGATAAGAAAAGAATCTTATCTGAAGACTCAGAAGATTTTTTAGAATTTCTCTTCCAGCCAGAAGAACCCAGGCCTTCGAATACCCTTCCAGTCACACCCAGAATAAAGAGAATCAGAAGCACACAACCCTAAGAAGGGGGAAAAGAGGAGGAAAGAAAAAACACTCCTCCTTACCACATTCTTCATCAACCTCATCAGAAGGTGTTTTTAACATCAGCTCCAAAATTCTCACTAACCATCAGACAAATGTGTTAAAGAAGGGGATGAAGTTTGCCCCCCAATCCGGGATTAACAAATTCGATGTCTATATCGATCTACATCGGTTTGTTCGGAAATTGTGTCTGAAAAAATATTTTTTGAGAAAACCAATAGAAAGAGATGTATCTAACATCTATCATCAGTTTCAACATACTGATTTCAGACCTAAGAGTAATTTTTATCCAAATTTTACTAAGGGTTCATCTATTGAGACATTCCAGAGAATGGTTGAAAAAGACCTAGAAAATCTACCCGATAAAATTAAAATGAAATACAACATGTCCAAAGAAGAAATATCAGCTGTTAAACAACTAAAGGAGGATAAGGATATCATCATAAAACCAGCTGATAAAGGTGGGGGCATTGTGGTTATGGACAAAGAAAAATACACGAAGGAACTAGAAAGATTACTTTCGGATACTGACACCTACCAACCATTACCAAAAGACCCTACCACTCAGTACCAACATGAATTGGTTGATTTGTTGGAAGAAGGCCAAAATTTGGGTATTCTATCTAAAAAAGAGTTTGATTACCTTTATGTTAAAAATCCTAAAATCCCGGTGATTTACCACTTGCCAAAGATTCACAAAGACCTGTGCAACCCTCCAGGTCGACCGATTATTTCGGGGATTAATTCAATTACAGCTAATCTATCTGGATATGTGGATTTTTACCTACAAACATTGGTTTCCAAACAAAGAAGTTATATACAAGATACCACATCCTTCCTTCATACCCTGAATCATATGGAATGGAAGGATACCTACATACTTGGTACTTGTGACGTTAAGTCTCTCTACACCTGCATTCGCCATGTAGATGGCTGCTCACATTCGTACCATTATTTATGCAACCATACCGACCTGAAGAATGAACAGATTAATTTCATAATGAGCTCTATAGAATACATACTGCAACATAACTACTTTTGGTACAATGACCAATTCTTCAACCAAATATCTGGCACAGCTATGGGGACTCGTTTTGCCCCTAGCTATGCAAACTTGTTTGTAGCCAAGTGGGAAGATGACTCCATATGGAATAATAATCCTTTCACTCAGAACTTAATACAGTGGCGGAGGTACATAGACGACGTCTTTTTTGTATGGGATGGCAGTAACGAAGTTCTCCAGCAATTCCTTAAATACATTAATAGTAACACTCTTAATATGGAATTTTTAGCTGAAGCCAGCCCCTTACAAGTTAATTTTTTAGATCTAACTATATATATTGAAGACCACTCTATCAAAACCAAGACCTACACTAAAGAAGTTGACACTAACAATTATCTCCTAGCCTCAAGTAATCATCATAGAGGCTGGATACGTAACATACCATCAGGCCAATTCAGGAGACTGAAAAGAAATTGTACCAACCAAGATACCTTCGAAACACAAAGTGATACTTTACGATTAAAGTTCGTAGAAAGGAAATATGATGAAAATCTGGTAGACTCAGCTCTGAATAAAGTAAGAGATTCAGAAAGGTCTACTATGCTTGAATACAAAAAGAAAAAAGGAAAAACTATTGCTCCAGAGATTTCTTTCATAACCCAATTTAATAGCAACTCTAAAGAAATAGAAGACATCATTCGTAAACACTGGCATATTTTAAAACTGGATCAGGAAACTATTAGCTTTCTACCTGTAAATCCAAGAT